>NC_068362.1:77702603-77937603 GCF_020536995.1 Dreissena polymorpha | reverse complement strand
GCTGGAGAAAGCCGGGCTTTGTTCTGCCACGTTTCCCACGTTTACTTGTATTTTGTATTTTCAGATGACAATTTATCCCGTAATTGCATTCTGAACAAATTTAATGGTTCATAGTTATATCACGTTATAGAGTGTAGCTATTTGTGTAAACGACATGCTTACAACTGTATTCTAAACGCTTATGTGAAGGCTTTTATACATGTTAATTACACAAAACGGAACATGCTTTGGTTTAGTTTAACACTAGATGTATGCAACATACGCTTGAATCGTTGGCCACGAGGTTGGTTCGATTATTGTCCGATCCTTTAAATTATCAAAATCAAAGGCGCCTATGTAGATAAAGCCTTCCTGAGGTAAACGTCGGTACAGATCCGCACACCATTTCTGAAATGCAGAACATAAAAAGAAGCAATACATGTTGATGTTTGACATTAATGACGTCTAAATTTGCTTTTGACTAAAAACTTCACTAACGTCTGAACAACTAACTGATTTCAATGAGAAATTGCATGTTCAAATTGTTGTTAATATGCTTTTTTACAAATAGACAAAGCTATAATTTTGCGTTACCCACGATACATTAATTCGACGGACGGAAGGACGGACGAACAAGAATGGATATGTATGACCTTTCCGCCAAAGAAAGTTGCAACATTCAATATTTTTTTATCAAATCATAGGAATTTAAATGGCGAAACTATACCCTCCGGAATAGTTTAAGCACCATTTTCAGGATGCAGGATCACGTGACTTTGTTGGGTTTCCAATTAAACGTTAATGGATGTTAAAACACCGGTAAGTGCTGATTTTTTCCAAATAAGTTTTTAGAACGATTGTGTTTTCAAGAATTTCAACTCGTGCATAAAAGACAGATTTTTATGCTGCTGATGGCAATGTGAAATACACCAGAATTACTGTATTTAATAAGCCTGTGTTCTTGTTCAAAAACTTCATGTGTACTGCACGATTATGCTTCATGCAACCTGAAATAAAATTGTGTTACCGATTTCAGACGTATTAAATGATTTATTCTTATACCTTAAGATAACGACACAAACTGCAAGAAAAACTGTCTTTTATGCACTTAAGATGTTTGCAAATGTATTTCAATAACTTGAGATATTTGCAAAAATTAAGTTCTTAACGGTGTGTTTACGATTTGTCCAGCCCGTGTGTAACCCCCTAAAAACCCCGCTGATTCTTCATCCTGATTTCGCATTGCCGGTTTAAAGCTGACACTCTCAGTGTAATGACATCATTTTGTTTATTTCCATGACGAGGACATTGATACAAAGGTTAACACAAAAGTGTGGTTCATGTTACGAAAAGCTACGCTTAATAAACTTATATCTATTCAGCACTAATGTACTTCTCTCTCAAATTCGCGAGTAGTTTTCGAATTGCACATATTGTATTATGTTTTTATGTTTAAATAATAACACATGACTTCCAAACATTCGAGGGGCGTACAATATTGTCTAGTACACACAGATTATGACGTCTAAATATTTGTCAAGAATACTACATAGCAAAAACATAAATCGTAAGTTGTTGTTTCTCTCCAAGCGAAAGGCAGACGATGCAGATATTTAAATTAAGGATGAGTTCAATAAATTCAACACGAACACTTAAAACTTGGATTACGTGCATTTAGTATACTTTTTCTACAATTCATCATAATTGCACAACACCTCCTATGTTTTACATTTCAAGCAATAGTGAAATTTGTAAATCAGCCGATACATGCAAGCCGAGTATCGATATTCCTTCAAGATTGTGCCTTCTTCTTAAATGTAAATAATTCTACAAATGAACCCACTGGATTTACACCACGTTAAATGTAAAATGGATATTTAATAGCCTTCCAAGGTACACCAGGATTGAAAGTTTAGAAAGTGACCAGTTCGAACATTTGATGATTTAACGATAACCATGAAAGTTGCATTATGAGTGAAAGAGTGATAACTAGTATCAATCTGTATATGTCAACTAAGTAGCTACGTGTACGAAGAGCTTAAACAATTATATCCGTAAACCTACCTGCCCAAGCAAACCTTCGCTGTCCGATTCTGTGGTAGGAATGTCTTGTGAAGGTTTAGTACGGACTAAAATATAATAATCAGGCGATAATTGTTCGTTTGCAATGGCAATCGATATTTCTTATTATCAGGTACAGTTTAAATTACAAATGTTCTCAGTTTCATACAGGATGTAGGTTCAGAAATATGCAATGTAACAGTTTGGCCTCATAAAATATGCTTAATTATTTACGACACAGACAAACTTGCGAACATGCAAAAAGGAAACCTTTTTTTATTCTGCAATAACTACCGGCGAGGTTACACATTCCAATCACCGGCTATCACCAAACAGTTAAGCAGGTACATGTACATTCAGTGTGATAATCGCACTTATATCAATGATAATCACGCACCAAAATACTTTAAACATATGAGTGAAATTTACTTAGTTTCCATAGGCTCCAATAACTTAACCAAAATAAATAAAAATATAAATAAACAAATCCAAAATATGCAAATCCAGTTACAGCATGTGGTTTTACAAATAAGTTCTTTTCGGTTTTATCAGAAAATTGATATTGTCATTCGTTGTTCAATTTACACGTGATTGTTGTTGTTGCCGTTTTCAAAGAATCTTTACACGAACACAATTTCAATGCAATTCATGCACCAACGTATCCGTGTTACCATGAGCACGCTTCAGCGGATAGTTTGTCAGGGGAAAATTGAGGTACAACTTATCGACGGGACAACCATTGCTGACGATTTTGGGACGGAACTTCATTGGTAATAGTTCGCATTTTATAGACAGTGGAAGATAAAGACTAAATTTAAAGAGGTTTAAAACAGAAATAATACTTGTATACCATAGTATGTTTCCGAATGTTTGACGACCGGAATTTTAAATGCGTGGTGTGATATCACTGGTGCTTTGCACTCGTTACTTAACTCGTACGCATTTCAACTTCCGGTCGTAGTTTTTTCGATAGCAAACTATGAAAATGTGTAATATTGTTATGATATCCACCGGTCAGAGAAGGCTGTAACTTATATTAATAATAAGTTTCTCAATGTGAGGAACCGTCGAGCGTTTTCTGTGTATTTTTCTTTTGATTGTTTAAATAAATCAATACAACTTTGTTCGAACCTGAAGTGTTTTTGTTTTCAAGTGTTGCTTTCCCAGTTGGTTTGGATTCTAGTTTATCTTTCATATGAACCACGCCTGATTCAACATAAAATGACACAATTTATTAATGCAAATGCCAGCTTTTAAAAGCATAAAATAAAGCTATACCACACGAGCTTTTATGCAATATCTAAATACCGAATACTAAAAGTTTAAAAAAAGTGGACAAGAAGAGACGAAACGAATATCAGTTCAAAGTTATTATTTATCCATTATTTATCCTTTCATTGTTTGAGTCTAATTAAAATGAAAACGAACTCACACAGGCGGAAGAATAAATTATTAAAACCCACTCAACAACGTGTTAAGCACGTGTCGTATGAGGCCAAATAATAAATGTTCGAACCAGGGATGTCTTGTGTTTCTATAACGGCCGTCGCGGTGACTTGTGCACCACTGTCTCCATCCACAGGAATAGCGGCTGAAAAAATGTCCAATGCAAGCGTTATATAATAATATTTAAAAACATCTTAACTAAAGTTGGTTTGTCGGTTTGTATGTTGGTCCGTATAAAAATACGTGGAGAACGTTTTCACATACATCCATGGAGTTGGTAGAATGTTGAAATAGGAGTAAGAAGTAGACGACAGCCTATTTTGAAGAAAACAGGTTAAATGTCAAGATAACAGGGGCTTGTGACATTAAATTCTGTTCTGCGCAATATCTTAAGAGTGTTATGAAATATTATCATGCACCTTATTACAGTGGTTACTTGTGTCAAATGGAAGATTTTTTTAATCACTAAGTCCAAAGTCAAGGTCCGGAGGCTTATTACGGAAAATTTCGTTTGGTTCTATAACATGCATATTTTAATAACAATTTGACCTATTACCATGCAAATTGATACAGTGGTACCATGTGAGGAAAAATATGCTTGTTTATTTTGTGGTCACCGGGTCAAATAAAAAGGTAAGAGAAGCTTATATCAATAACTTCGACTCTGAATAATATTTATACGCACGATATGTTTTAATTGATCTGTGGTTATTCGGGAGGAAAGAAAAACACATGGATTATGAAGTCAACATGTCTTAGGTCACGGTAACAAAAAATGTGTTGCCGCGTTTCAAATACAGTTTGACATACACTTTAACACACTTTCATATAAACAGAGATGGTACTTACTCGAGCGTTTTTTGTGTGAGTTTCTATTAATTGTTATAATAAATCAAGACAATTGTGTACAAACATGAAGTGTTTTTTGTTTTTAGGTGTTGCTGTCGCAATTGGTTTGTATTCTACTTTATCTTCCATAGGACCCACGCCTGATTCAATATAAAATGACACAATTTATTAAAGCAAATGCCAGCTTTTAAAATTAGGTTTTAACCAATATGTAAATACCAAAGACTAAAAGTATAAAAATGTAGACAAGAAGAGATGAAACAAATATCAGTTCAGAGTAAATATATATCCCTTTTAACCTTGTATTGTCTGAGTCTAATTTAAATGGGAATGAATTCACACAGGCGGAAGAATAAATTATTAAAAACCCACTAAACAACGTGTTAAGCACGTGTCGTATGAGGCCAAAATAACAAATGTTCGAACCAGGGATGTCTTGGGTTTCAATTACGGCCGTCGCGTTGACTTGTGCACCACTGTCTCCATCCACAGGAATAGCGGCTGAAAAAAATGAACAGTGCAAGTGTTATATAATAATATTTAAAAACATCTTAACTAAAGTTGGTTTGTCGGTTTGTATGTTGGTCCGTATACAATACGTGGAGAACGTTTTTACATACATCCATGGAGTTGGTAGGATGTTGGAATAGGAGTAAGGAGACGACGACAACATATTTTGAAATAAACAGGTACAAATGTCAAGATCACAGGGGCTTGTGGCATTCATTCTGTTCTGCGCAATATCTTTAGAATGGTATGAGATATTATCATGAATATTATTCTAGTGGTTACTTGTGTCAAATGGAAGATTTTTTTAATCATTTAGTCAAAAATCAAGGTCAAGAAGCTTGTAACGGAACATTTCGTTTGGTGGCATATTGTAAGAGTTGACCTATGACCATGCAAATTGGTAGAGTGGTATAATGTGGAGAAAAAATATGCTTGTTTATTTTGCGTTCACCTGGTGGAATAAACAGATAAAAGAAGCTTATATCAATAACTTGGACACTGGATGATATTTTTATTTACTGAAACGCAGTTATTCGGGGAGAAAGACACATGGATTATGAAGTCAACATGTCAAATGTCACGGTAACAAATAATGTGTTTCCACGTTTCAAATATAGTTTGACACTGTAACACACTTTCATATAAACTGACATGCTTCTAAATCAGGAGAAAGGGAGGAGGCCGTTTAAATTGCAATTCTCTTGGCCCAATGTATATGGACTGCATTTTAACTAGTATTTTCTATCAATAACTGAATCATATTTCGTATGTTAATTCATTTTTTTTTAAACTGTGTTTTTTCCTTTATACATGATAACTATTTATATACTTCAGTGGAATTGTTGTGCTCTAAAATCTGATAATAGTGGTCTTCTTCGGTTAATATACATATTTTGTCCGAATATGACGTGCCTTCAGGAATTTATGTAAACAAATGGGGGGTCTACTCTTGAAGTTGCAAACAGTGAACCAACAAAATAACTGCTGCTAATAGATGTCAGGTTTGAAATAACTTAATTCACATACACCTACAACACTTTTTTATTGTGTTTCCTATCTTGCTCTAAAGTGTACGTTCGGGATATAAAATGCTTAGTGAAACACCTTCCTGAACCTCTTCCTTTACTTGTTGACATAAACGCTTATAAATCTCTATAGGACATTTCATGGTAAAACTGATGGTTAAGGTAACGTTATGGAGAAAATCATAGATAATTAACAATGGTGTCTTTAAACTGATAAATAACTGATAAATTATAAATTTATTTACTTCTAGCCAGCGTCGTAGCCAGGCTGAGGCACACCGAGGCAGTTGCCTCGGCTAACATTTGCAGAGCAATTTTGAGATTACAAGGAAAAAAGGAAAATTTATGTCAAATAAAAAAATCTATAAAAGAAATAGAGGCAATTAAATGAATTTTAGGCCCTATGATATTTTTACAAACAAATATTATCATTGAGTACAATTGGTTCATTTCAAGGCATAAAATTATTTCAATTTAAAACTTCTATTGATGCCAAAATGGCTCAGCAAAATGATTTGGAAAATCCGTATATTAAACAAAGCGTCGAACTGTACACTTCGATGGAATAATCATGGTGGACAACGGAACGTACCGAGCTAAAATCGGGTGTTTTACGGCCAGGTCTGGGTCTATTTTGGACCTAGATACTCTTTGGGTGGTTGTTGGCTTTATTGGTATTCTACTCTTTATGGCCGGCGTCGAGTTAAATCCGGGACCGTTTTAGGTGGTAAAAGTCTTATTTGTCCCCTACCGGTTTCACTGGAGGGGACCTATGGTTTGCGCTCTGTGCGTCTGTGCGTCTGTGAGTCTGTCTGTCTGTCTGTCTGTCTGTCTGTCTGTCTGTATGTCTGTCTGTCTGTCTGTCTGTCTGTCTGTCTGTCTGTCTGTCTGTCTGTCTGTCTTTCTGTCTGTCTGTCTCTCTGTCTGTCTGTCTGTCTGTCACACTTTTCTGGATCCTGCGATGACTTTTAAAGTTCTTCATATTTTTTCATGAAACTTCAAAAATGGATAGATGACAATATGGACATTATGCACGTCATTTCATTTTGTTCCTACGTCAAAAATTATGGTTGCTATGGCAACAAATAGACTAGAAATACTGCTGAAAATGGTGGTTTTCTGGATCCTGCGATAACTTTAAAAGTTCTTAATATTTTTTCATGAAACTTGCAACATGAATAGATTTCAATATGGAAATTATGCACGTCATTTCATTTTGTTCCTACGTCAAAAATTTTGGTTGCTATGGCAACCAAAAATAATAATAATCTGAAAATGGTGGAATTTCTGACAATAGTGGAGTCGGTAGGGGACCATATTGCTAAACAATAGCCTTGTTGACATTAGAAAATGATGACGCAGTGCTTAAACAAAATTTTACACAAGAAAATTGAAAAAAATGGCCAAAAACTTCACTGATTTAAGTTAAATATTTGTACTTCTCATGATAATCAATACGTCCCTGTGACGAAATCGGTAACGCGTCAGACTCTGGATCCATTGACCCCTATTATATTGTCACTTCGTTGGTTCGAACCCCGGTAGGTCCGGTTTTTTCCAAATAACTGTTCCATCAATGATCCTTTTTTATGTGCTTATGATTGAAAACGCTTTTGATTTAATGTAATTAAACATTTTTTTAAAGAGCCATATGGTGCTTTCAAGCTCTAAATGGAAAAAATCGTCCATGATTTTGTTCACGGTGAACTTAATATCTGAACTACAAAAGCAAATTTGCGGAAGCTGATTTGATGTAAACTCAAACATAAAATTTTTGAAAAAACTCATAACGAATAATATCTAAAGTAAATAAAATGTTATTATATAGAAGCATGTCAATGGCATCGCTTTAATGTTTGTGCATAAACACATTCCAGTTGATCGAAAACAAAGTCTTCAAATGTGGGATTCGACTGGAGACAGAAGAGTTGGATTAGCGTTCAATACGATTGATATTTAAAAGTTGAAGAATAATAAAACATGATCAGACAGTGAAAAAGTTGTTCATAATATATGAAATATTATTCGCTAAAATGTTTGATAGATCTGTTTACTTCATATTATAAGGTAGATCTATATTATTTAAGTATTTCAATAATAAATATATGAAGCACATTCTAATATCCATATACATATTATGGCTTGTATTAGAGAGCTGCGTCTATTTTTTTTTCTTTTTCTATCTGACTTCAAATGAATTTTATGACTATTTTTCTGTAGTAAAGGTTGTTACTTCACTGTCACTTCAATCTAAAATTGACAATAAACTTGTAGCAGATTTTTTGGTAACTTAATTGATACTAAATGATCACATGTAGCGTCCACGATTCCAATAATTTAGGTATAAAATGTGGTTTAAATGGCCTTTCAAACGCACCAGAGACGTTCTAGATCTAACAATATTTCCGGGGTGAGGGGCTTGCCACCGGACACCCCTAGAATGACCTAAGATACTGTCTCGGCTAAATTTTGGGTCTGGCTACGCCACTGTCAGCGACAGGTACCTTTCCGGGCATAAAACTTTCTTTAACACATCCAGTATTTTTCTTGGATTTTGATCGCTCCGCGCTTGATGATCAGTGTGGAAGTGACCACTTCCGATTGCTATAAACTTTCAGTCAAAAATCCATGAGCCGTTTAATATTGGTATTTTGATTAAGTTGATACAATGATAAAATAAAAAAGAAATTGCTGTAGGTCAAGATGAAATGTATTGCAAATTTTATAAACATATTTAACCGTAATAATTTAATATATTTCTTAATATTGTTTATAGTATCTGGTTAACAGGCTCTGAATCTAATATATAAAAAAAATTTTTAGGTATTCTTCTACCAAACCCGGAAAACAATTTCCTATCTTTCAAAGTATAGGGATCTTACATTAACTAGCTGTTTTTGTTAAGTTTTCGAACGTTAAGCTAATAAACGCCTTATTTGGTATTAAGAATCAGAAGTTGATTTAGTTTTGTTTTACAAATATGAAATCGGGTTTTCTAAAAACTCAAAGTATCAATCATCACCGAGTTCTTCTAGAAACTTGTATAAGTTATTTGTTTTGTAAATAAACATTAAGTTTTGAAAAAGGCATATCATTTAACCTGCTAGTATTGGAAAATGAAAACAATTAAAAAGAAAATATTCATAAATCATTCAATTTATTGAAGATTCTTTATCGTTGAATTCCGATGCAACAACTTTGCTTAAATTATAAAGAAGTATGTTCTATTAAAGTATGACTATGGCTAAAGTGGTAAAGACTCATAAACATTCCAAATAGACAAATGTTTTGCAAAATATTTCGTAAACAAAGCATTAATAAATTAGCGTGCCTTATAACAGTAGACACAATTAAACGAGATACAAATTCCTATTTTTATTTTTGTGGGACAATATATTCAATGTGAATATCCCGCAACGATAGCCGTACATTTACGAGCGAAAGCGAGACTGGCAGCGTCGGAAGAACGACGTTTTCGTGAGAAATATATATATATATATATATATATATATATATATATATATATATATATATATATATATATATATATATATATATATATATATATATACGTGTCTTCTGTTTGCTACTCAATTGACAAAAATAAATAAGCGACACTCACGAGACGCCGGTGCATTTGCTGGAGATGTATTCTCACAGTCTGCTTTCGCTTTCCCATCTGTGTCGTTTGTAATCTGCGATTCAGATCCTAAAAGTTGTTGAAAACACACAATGATGCCTATTATGTGATTGCATACGTGAATGCACCGTATATTAAGGATATTTTTACAGAAAATTACATATCAACATCACTCTTCAACACCTTAACAAAACTGTTGAATTACAGAGCGTTCCCAAAGCTGTTGAATTACAGAGCGTTCCCAAAACTGTTGAATTACAAAGCGTTCCAAAACGGTTGAATTACAGAGCGTTCCATGAACATAAGCACATTCTAATCTACTGACATGTCATACTAATCATGCGTAACAAATATCTGCTAAAATTCCACATCAGTAGGTAACTATTATTTGGAATACTTTGATTACGTTTAATCTGTCTTGCATTAAGTATCGAAATGCGTTAATTATAAACTGTTTACTTCTAATAATGTGTATGAACTCGTTATTTTATATGTGTAAAACCTAGGTCAAAGAGCAGAATGAAGAAAATGATGTTATATAAACGTTATTTACCAAGAGTATATCTGGATATTGTCCGCGATATGAAATTTTGATTATATGAATAAGTTGTAATCTTATTATACAGCACATATGTTTTACCGTTCAGCACAAAACGACTTACCGTTCTTTGTTTTCAGTGCCAACATACCTTCAATTATGACTGCTGACCCACGATTCGGGTTTTTAGGTGTAAGAAACGACCCCATTTCTAAAATGTGAGCATAAGCAACGATAAATGTTGACCAGGATAATTGAGACCTTTCATTCTGTAATTATATTAGCATCATAGCATTTAACTTAAGTTCTTATGATTGAAGTTAACATGACTATATTTTAGCATCAAAATTCGTTCACTTCAGTTGACCTATTTTTTCATGAAATGATTATTCAGTTTTGACTTTAATCATGCGGCATACCTGATGTAATTTTTAAACCTAAACTAATTGTATATACTTTTGGATTTTCCCAAAAAGTGTTAAAATGTATTAATATTTATATTTTATGATTGTTGCAACCATATAAATTATTTTAAATCCTTTCAGTAAATTGTGCTTGTGTTGGCTGCAGCGTACCAAGACTATAAACCGTAATAAAACGCAAAAATACTTAGTTCCAAACTAAAATACGATAACATTCGCTCCAGCAGAGACTACTCTTTACCTTTGTAAAATTTAATAATTGAGTCACGTGACAAACACATTACTCGATTACGTGCGTGTAATGAAAAATATCCAAATATCATCAGTAAAACAATGAGCAAAGGACAAGGTTAACCAGTTGGGCTGGTTACATGTTGAACAAAGAGTAGAACAGATTATTCTTAACCATGTTTTTAAAATAAACTCTGGTTCTGCACCTACTTACTTGAATGAGAATTTTATATTAGCCACTACTGTTCATAACCATAATACTAGATTTAGCTAAGGGTCATGTTTCAGTATCCCGAAAGTAAAAGGGTTTGGCAAAATGTCCTTCTCATATCAGGGATGTTCTCTATGGAACAGCTTACCGATTGATATAAAAGATTCCCCCAACTTACAGACATTTAAGGTTGCAGTAAAAAAGCATATTTTAAGGTAGCGCACCTCTAATGATTTCCCGCGATTTCTTCGAAGGTTGAAGAGCCTACTATTAGGTGCCGTAGCCTAGTGGTTAAGGCGATAGACTAGAAATCTTTTGGGATATACCCGCGCAGGTTCGAATCCTGCCGACGACGTATACTTTTTTGCGACGCGTTTTATTTATTTTCTAACGTAATTTGATTTAATATGGCATATAAGCTATATTTATTGTTAAATATGTTGCAATTTTTATGCACATTCTTCAATTATTAAAATTAAAACAACGTTATGGCGAAATTGGGTGATTTACTGTTGAAAATACGAACCATGCATGTTGCATTTTTATTTTTATTTCAAAAAGTAAACGGTAAATCTGTCTATTTCTTGGTATTTTTGCTGTATATAGTGTTTCTATAAAAACTAAGTTTAAAATATGACTTAAATGATACTATTTTGAATTTTATGACACTTTGTTTTTAACCGACCCAATTTTTACTTGGCTGAAATCACTTACATTTCATGGCGCTCTTCCATAGATAAAAATTTGTAAAAAATAAAAGTCTGTAAAAGAATACTTATTTCATCTTGTTTAAACTTTAAACACCTTTACAGCATCTGTACACACCAACTGCATGCCCATATTTGGAAATTTGAATGAATTATGGAACTTTTATATACCCCAGGGGTGAAAATAAACTGGACAAAAGCCGAGCGTGGGGGTGGTTTTGAAAAAATCGGTATATTTTTTTTAAAAGCATGGGAAGCCTACCTACAAATTTGCATGTAGTTCAGTGAAATGATGCTGATTAAGAAAATAATTAGTTAGATTATATTTGGATATGTGCCCATTAGAGGTGCGCTACCTTAAATAGCTTGTAGTTTTATTAATAAAGCCTGTAATCTCCCTGTGATGTTTATTATTATAAAAATGATGTGTATTTTTAATCACATGTTAATTTGCTAAGTTTACCATCTTTAAGAACAAAGTTGTTGTGCCTTGCTAGGACATGTCATCATTCACCAGGACCACAATGGAAATAAGGGAATTCCCATTCCATTTTTTGTGCTATCCTGGGTATGTGAATGCATGTCCTGGTACACTAAGATAGTAATTAATATTTGATTCACCAATTTTATATGTTAACACATGATATAAAAAGAAGCAATAGTTATGTATTTTTTCCAAAATGACTGCTATCAAATTTCTTTTAAGCTCTAATCTTTTAGCTGATCTGTGATCTTTTGCATTTGTATTTCATGATATGTTGAAATTTTTAATTATGTTGTGTACCATGCTACATGTATTTTTTATACTGAAATAAATATATCTAAATATCTATCCTTTATTTAACTTTTTATTATCTGAGTCTAATTAAAATGGGAATGAACACATACGGAAGAATAAATAATTAAACTCCCACTGAAAAATGTCAAACGCATGTGTCGTATGAAGACAAAATAATAAATTTTCGAACCAGAGATGTCGCGGGGTTCAGTTTCGGCAGTCACGGCTAGTTGTTCACCACTGGCTCTATCCATAGTAATTGCGGCTGAAAAAATATGTTCAATGCAAGTGTTATATAATTATATTTTAAAATATTTCAACGCAAGTCGGTTTGTCAGTGTGTATGTTGTTCCAGTTTGGTTTTCGAATAGTACGTGGAGAATTTTTTCACGTACACCCATGAAATTGGTAGGATGTTGACATAGGAGCAACGGAAGACGACTACTTATTTTGAAATGAACAAGTCAAAAGAAAGACCACAGGGGCTTGGGACATAACATTCTTTTTTCCGCGCAATATCATACTAATGGAATGATATATGATCATACACATTAATCTATTGGTTTCTGAATTCAAACAAAGACGTCAATAGATTTTGAAAAAGTCAAAGGTCAAGGTCACAGAGGCTTGTAACGGAAAATGTGTTTGGTACTACAACATGTTTATCTTAATAACAATATGTCCTATTAACTTGAACATTTGAACAGTGGCACCATCTAATGAAAACATATGCTTGTTTATTGTGAAGTCACCAGTTAAAATATAAAGATCAGAAAAGCCTGTATCAATAACCTGGTCTCTAAATGATATTTATACGTACTATATTTTTAATTAAAATGCAGTTATTCGGGAGGAAAGAGAGACCCATGAATTATGAAGTCAGAATGTCAAAGGTCACGGAAACAAATAATGTGTTTCCACTTTTCAAATCACAGTTTGACATATAGTTTAACACACTTTCATATAAACTGATATGCTACTGAATCAGGAAAAAAGGAGGCCATTTAAACTGCAGTTCTTTCGGACAAATGTATTTGGACTGCATTTAAACTTGCATTTTCTATCAATAACCTAATCATATTTCGTTTGTTACATGTGAAAGATATTTTAAGAAAATGTTTTGTTTTTTCCTTTCTACATATGTACTAAGTATACATTTCAGTGGAATTGTTGTGATCTAAAATCTGATTATAGTATTATTCGGTTTATATACAAATATTGTCCAAATATGGCGTGCCTTTAGTAAATTATGAAAACCAATAAGGGTCTACTCTTGCAGTTGCTAACAGTGAACCAACAAAAATACTTCTGCTACAAAACAATTAGATGTCAGGTTTGAAATTACTTTATTCACATACACCTCCAACACTTTTTATTGTGTTTCCTATCTTGCTCTAACGTGTACGTTCGTGATATAAAATACTTAGTTAAACACCTTCATGAACCTCTCCTTTTACTTGGTATCATAAACGCCTATAAAACTGTATAGGGCATTTCATGGTAAAGATATTAGTAAAGGTAACGTAATGGAGAAAATCATAGATAATAAGTAATGGTGTCTTTAAACTGATAAATAACTGATAAATTATAGATTTATTTACATCCAGCGACAGGTACCTTTTCATGCATAAAACTTTCTTTAACACATCCAGTATTTATCTTGGGATTTGATCTCTCCGCGCTTGATGATTAGTGTGGAAGTGACCACTTCCGATTGCTATAAACTTCCAGTCAAAGATCCATGAGCAGTTTAATATTGGTATTTTGAATAAGTTGATAAAATAAAAAAATAAATAAAAAAGGAATTGCGGTAGGTCAAGATGAAATATTTTGCAAATTTTATAAACATATTTAACCTTAATAATTTAATCAATTTCTTAATACTGGTAACAGGCTTGGTATCTAATGTATAAAATGAATTTTTAGTTATTCTTCTACCAAACCCGGAAAAGAAACTTCGATCGTTCAGAGTATAGATATCTTATATTAACTAGCTGGTTTTGTTAACTTTTCGAACGTTAAGCTAATAAACGCCTTATTTGGTATTTAAAATCAAAAGTTGATGTAGGTTTGATTTACAAATATCCAATCGGATTTTCGAAAACCTTAATGTATCAATCATCACCGAGTTCGTCTAGAAACTTGTATAAGTTAAATTTTTTTGTAAATAAACATTAAATTTTGAAAAGGCATATCATTTTATATATTAGTAATTGAAAAATGAAAACAATTAAAAAGACTCATGATTTTAACGGAAGGTAACTCATATTTATTGCTAGCTTCCTTTGAGAGGTTCGGATTGGTTGTACCAGTTCTGAAAACCGCCGAAATTATACGTTCGATTACACGTTTTGACCTTAACACTATTACTATTGCAAATGTTCAAAATCCAGATGTTGGTTGCCTATTTTTATAAAATAAAATCTAAACGAACAATTCAAAACCAACTACAACACAACTTGAATCAAAATTCCGTATGGAATAATGACAAACTCTTCAAATTTTCATATTAAAACACCCCATGTGCTCATGTCTTCTGGCTAAGTAAATTTTACTATTGTATATTTTAAATTCCATAATACCTGTTATTGATTAAGAAAACTTTGTTAAGGTTTTTTTGTAGGGTTAAAACTAACATTTGTTCCGCACTGTAAACAACTGAAAACATTCATAAATCATTAAATTTATTGAAGATTCTTTATCTTTGGAATCTGATGTAACAACTTAAATTATAGAGAAGTATGTTCTATAAAAGTTCCACTATGGCTACAGTGTTAAAGACTCATAAACATTCCAAATAAAGGAATATTTTTATTTTTGTGGGAACATATATTCAATGTGGATATCCCGCAACGATATCCGAACATTTACTAGCGAACGCGAGACTGGCAGCGTCGGAAGCACGACGTGTTTGTAAAAAATATATATATATAATTTTCTGTTTGCTACTCAATTGAAGAAAAAAAAACGACACTCACGAGATGCCGTTGCATTTACTGGACATGTATTCTCGCGGTTTGCTGTCGCTTTTCCATTGTCGTTTGTAATCTGCGATTCAGATCCTCAAAGTGGTTGAAAAACACAATGATACCTATTCTCTTATAGCATACGTGAATATGCCATACATTTTACAAAAAATATGTATTTGTATCAAAATCTACATCATTCTTTCCCTAAACTGTTGAATTACAGAGCGTTCCAAAACTGGGGAATTACAGAGAGTTCCCAAAAACTGTTGAATTACAGAGCGATTCCAAAAACGGTTGAATTACAAAGCGTTCCAAAAACTGTTGAATTACAGAGAGTCCCCAAAACTGTTGAATTACAGAGCGTTTCAAAAACTGTTGAATTACAGAAAGTTCCCAAAACTGTTGAATTACAAAGCGTTCCCAAAACTGTTTAATTACAGAGAGTTCCAAAAACTGTTGAATTACAGTGAGTTCCCAAAACTGTGGAATTACAGAGCGTTCCCGAAACTCTTGTATTACAAAGCTTTCCAAAAACTGTTGAATTACAGAGCGTTCCAAAAAAAATTGAAATACAGAAAATGCCCAAAACTGTTGAATTACAAAGCGTTTCCAATACTGTTGAATTACAGAGAGTTCCCAAAACTGTTGAATAACTAAGTGTTTCAAACACTGTTGAATAACAGGGCGTTTATACTGGAAAGTTCTTAGCTTTGTTTTATATAATACATGTGATGTAAGCGATTGAATAAACAATTGATTTGTTTCCAATTCTTTGTAAAAAAAAAATCATATCTTGTAATTGCCTTAATTTGATTGAACTGCTTCGTCAGTACGAGTTTTTGGTATACGGATATACATATTGTAGTTTATTCTGTAATTGATTAAAGTAAATATTAAGTAGGTTGATGACAAATGTCTTCAGTTTTCCGCTTTTTTAATCTAGTTGCACATTGTTATTGACATTATAGTATTTCACGAAATCATAAATACCGGTATTAAACCCGTATATATTTTTTTAATTGTTCAAAACTGTAACAATTCCTCGATATATAGTCGTTTATGTGGACAACATGATTGACAACTTTAATACACCAAATTTTGTATGAAAATAAACCATCAGAATGTTTTATAAATGAGTTATTCCAAAGTAATGGTATTTTATAAAATCATTGGTATTTAACCCTTAGACGCTTTGTAATTTCTTAAATCTATCAACTTTCTTCGCTATATATTCGTTAATAAAAATGGATTCCACGTGATCGACACCTTTAATACACCACATTTTGTAGAAAAATATACCATCAGAATGTCTATGAATGAGTTATTCCAAATTATTTATTTTTCTGATAGTTTTTGTTTTTATAGAGTTAACCTTTTTTCCGAATTCCGTGTATTTATATCGTAAGGTTTAATGTGATATTCTAAGACTAAATAATTACCATGGCTTTCCAGACAGGTACTGTATAATTTCGATTCAGATTGATGTATTAATCGTTTAATCCAAGTAATTTTAATGCGATACATAAATCACTTTTTAACATAAGTTTATATGTATATGTGATTACGTTTAATCCTGTCTATTTAATGCCAACCCTTGCATTAAGTAACGAAATGCGTTAATTATGAACTGTTTACTTCTGATTATGTCTATGAACTCGTAATTTTATCTGTGTAAAAACTAGGTCACCGAACAGAACGAAGCAAAATAATGCTATAGAAACGTTTATTTACAGGAAGTATATCCGAAGAATGTCCACGATAGAGAATTTTGATTATATGAATAAGCTGTAATCTTATTATATAGCCCAAATGGTTTACCGTTCAGCACAAAACGACTTACCGTTCTTTGTTTCAGTGCCAACATACCTGCGATTATGACTGCTGACCCACGATTAGGGTTTTCGGGTGAAAGAAACGGCCCCATTTCTAAAATGTGTGCATAAGCAACGATAAATGTTGACCACGATAATTGAGACCTTTCATTATGTAATTATATTAGCATTATAGCATTTAACTTAAGTTCTTATGATTGAAGTTAACGTGACTATATTTTAGCATCAAAATTCGTTCACTTCAGTTGACCGATATTTTCCAGTAATGATTATTCAGTTTAGACTTTAATCATGCGACATTCCTGATGTAATTTTAAAACCTAAACTAATTGTATATACTTTAGAATTTTCCCAAAAAGTGTTCAAATGTATTAGTAATTATATTTTATGATTGTTGCAACCATATAAATTATTTTAAATCCTTTCAGTAAATTGTGCTTGTGTTGGCTGCAGCGTACTAAGACTATAAACCGTAATAAAACGCAAAAATACTTAGTTCAAAAATAAAATACGTTAACATTCGCTCCAGCAGAGACTACTCTTTACCTTATTTTACCGTAAAATTTAATAATTGAGTCACGTGACAAACACATTACTCGATTACGTGCTTGTAATGAAAAATATCCAAATATCATCAGTAAACCAATGAGCAAAGGACAAAGTTAATCATTCAATTTTGGAAGCGCACGAAACCGAATAATCACAATGAACAACTTTACATATGGATATTATGATACGATGCGATGCGATACGATATAATGACATGACATGTATGATTTGATATGATATATGATATGGAATGATATGATATGATAGATTAATGCATACATTAATTTCTTTATATTACTAGTTGTATATTAAAAACTATCAATATTTAAGTACTTATTTATTAACATAGAAGAAATATTCATTATGAAACGATGGGGCAAAACAGAGTGTTACCTTTTTCTGACTGACGATCTTGCCTTGTTTGTTCCCTATCTGCCAAAGCAAAAAAAACAATATTCGATGCTTATAGTCTAAAAGTATTAGATTATACCCCATTACCGATTGAAATAGTGGTTATTCTAAAATCACTCTTTCCCGTTTGTGCGTCCCTCTTTCAGTCTGCATCTGTTTCGATCATGGTTGGAACGAAAACTCCACCAAGCATTTAATATTTTTAATAACAAATGTTCATCTACAATGTATATGAGACTTTGTGTAACGATAAAGAACCGTTTAGCTTCTTCAAATTCCGATGTCAATATTTAGGTCCCATGATTTTGCACAAATGTTTAGCACTATGAGTCGGTGAGTCACACTCAAGAACAGCATGGCTGTCTGTTGGATAATGTCGAAAATTAAGGTCAAAATTTAGACTGGAGTTTTTAAACATATATGAAGACTTTATGTTTTGACCATGTATTAACTGAGTAATGACATTTTGCACAATGTTTTCGCTTAACATGTCGGTATGTCGTTCATAGAAATCATGTATGTGTCTTAAAAGTTAACTTCCTACTATAATTTCAAGGTCAGATAGCAGAATTTTCTTTTTAAACGCGCCCTCTCTTTTAATTAAACCATGCATTCAAGATGATTAAACTGTACAAGAAGGTATTGTAAGGTCAAGAACCTTATTACTACTTAACTTTGAAGCTTATATTTAGCGATCAAATGTCAAAAAAGCAACATTGATTTTGACGGCTGTATGACTGTATCAATGTAGTAAGTTGGAATAATTATTACATTCAGTGAAGGCAATAGCTGTGTATTTGAATTATATTATCGTAGCAGTCAATGTAAAGTAGCAGTAGTATCTATTGATTTATTGTATTGATTTATTGAATTATTATTTGTTTTATACTCACCTTTTAACTGCCTTCTGAATAGTATTATGATCACAAATACAGACAGACAAATCGGTATGATGATCTGCTTATACAGTTGCTCATTTGTTGATGGTGCATCTGATGTTCCTGAAACGTAACAATAGTATGTATGTATTATTGGTAAACGGCATCTGCTCACAGGTGTAGGCATGAATTGATGCATGCCATTTAATTTAATTTCATTGCTTTTTAAATATAACGGTACTCACAAAGAGCAAGTCTGATTAACAGAAAAAAGATATTTACAAAAAGAGGTTCAAATCTTTTCCGAATCCGAAACATGCTTTAATCACTCGGCTATTCTTGAATTCGCTTAAATGTTTTTTATGAATTTCATATACAGGATATAAGTTCATTCAAAAGTTAACGAGGAAAAGTACAAATTAATGTTCACATCGTTACGCGGTTCAAGTTTTAAATGTGTGCGTCTGATTAATAAAGGCTAAATATTTTGCCTCGTGTATTGTTAGAACTGATATTAAAAGAATCGTCCGTTTATAGACATCCTTTAATTATTTTTATTTCTTAATTTGTTTATATTTTAATGTGTTGTACATAATTTATATGTGGCTGAAGCAGAAACCATTATTTAATCAAATATATTATGTAGCTCTAAAAAATATATTATTATTTCTTACTATAAATTTGCCATGAATTATTAAGAGAGGCGTATGTTAATCTGCACATAAATACGTACTTATAGAAGTTGTTTGTACGTCGGTTAAATTAAGTTCAGGTCTGTCGGAGCTAAAGGGTCGTGTTCTGAAAAACAACACGTTGAAAACTTAGCCTTACACATAAATACTAGTCCCCGTTTCATATAATAATAAAGCCTAACTAATTGTCAAAGGCAGGACTTTTGCACATTATTTCGACTAACGACCTGTTTCTTACGTTGTTTTTATTTAATAGAGCTCATGATTAATAAACTATATATATATATATATATATATATATATATATATATATATATATATATATATATATATATATATATATATATATATATATATAAATCTTGAAATATAACATATGCCAATTAACAAACCTACCTTAACTAAAATCGTTGCATTAAACAATCCATAATAAAATCAAAATATTACCTAACTTACAAAGTTTTACTACATAAAATTGTATGAATGAACACATTTTTCACTTACAATGACACCTCTGTACATATATCTGATTCTGGTTGTCTCGTGTATCCAGTAGGGCATAGCATACCACATGTGTAATCTATAACACATTATTAAAAAACTTCTACAAGCAAAGTTTTGCATAAATTAAGAATAAATTACGATGTTAATCTGTAATAAATCAAATACCTATGCAGCCTTAACCACCACGGTTTCAATTGACAGAAAACTGTTGTTCACTTGTGCTTTTCTTTATATGTATATTATCATTATGTAACATTACACTTACACATTCTAAAATTTCTTCCAAAGCAAAAATATACTGACTTAATAACAGCTCCATGCCTTCTGGACATTTCTTCACGAAGCAGACTTCATATTCATAAAAACACATTTTTTGTGACCGCGCAGCATACCCATTCCTTGCATCACATCGACAATAACCGTCGGTCATCGTCAGTTCCGTATAATTTTGATTTCCACAGTCTATCTTGTTGTCCTGCTTTTTACAAAGGTTTTTCTTCAACATGTTACATTCACTGAACGTGGCCGATGAAGTGTTGAGGCGACTGTTGTACACGTTTTTCTTGTAACATGGCCGACAATTCACAGATGCTTTACCTGTTGATTCTGTAACTGATAAATAAGGTTCTTCGCCTACGAAAAGTCGTTATAACGAAAGTTTAGTCGTACATTAAATAGATTTGTGATTTTAATAAATTGGTGTTTAAATCTTTTAATGTTCATGTATTTAATAAACCATTAATTGCATTTCTGTTTAAATGTTATCTTGCAAACGTCTTACAACAAATATCATTATACAATGAAGTTAAAATCACTTTCTTAAACCATGCTGTGTTAACATTGCTGATTGGATTTAAAGTAATGAGATGTTCCAAACAGTTTACCTGACAAACAAAATATTTCTACAGCGCAAGCATTTGTGAACTGTTCCAGGTTACGCAGGTCTCGAGCACAGTGATATCTGGTTCCAACTGTGCAGTTAGCAAGCTTTGCTTGACAGTACCATTGGCAGGACCCCCATCGAGGACAGTTGCCATGGTTTCTAATAGGCTTCATGCATTGTTTATATTCGCAGTCTGGGCGATATCGTGATTGATATGTTGATAATTGACAAAGAATACCCTGTATAATACATGAGAAGCTTTTCATAATTAGGCAATCAGAAACAAATATACAGGTGTATAGTAAGCTGTATAACGACAACGAGGAATATATGAGCTATGCATAATTCAAATAAAGCAAAACAAACAGCCATTCCTTGATAATGATCGCCGACTAAAACTTACCAAAACTAACACGCAGATCACAGTGAAGAAAACAGCGATGATTTTCATTGTGTCCTTTAAAAGAAATGCACATAAAACATCAAGTTATACTTTTAATTATAACATATAATTTGCATTAAATGTACTATCACCTGATCGCGTTGCTGGTATATATAGAACATCTACTTGATTGTTGCAGTATTAACATGTCATGGGTTTCAAATTTCATCGGCCATCCCATGATGAGAGTAAACTAATACAGTATTTTGTATAATGTCGTAATAAGTTAAATCTACATAAACATGTTCATAACATCTAATGTAAAATAACTAAATGAATGGTTTGAATTCGAATGAGTACTTGATTGTTTAAATAGACATATTCACGTACATCGATTTTAAATTATATACATGGTTTCTATGTTCAGGGTATACCATTTTAAAAAATGGCAATACAATGTATTGAAAATGGTTACGGCAATTTGTTTATTGGTGGTAATTTTTGTGCATATGTGCGATGGTCATTTACACGATAAAAGCATAGAAACTAACTAAGTTCATTCATTTTATTAGTAAAAGGGGCTTTCAACTAGTTATGACCAGTCTGACCAGTTTTAACAGATCTATGATACATTTGATACAGTCAATGCAATGGCAGAGGTTTCTGTTACTTTTAGTAACCTCGGCATTGCTACGGGAACCTTACAACATGTCTGGTTAATCTGTAAGTCATGGATATCATACGTAGGTAAGCAAGATTATGTTAAACGGTGGATACTGTTATCCGCTTTTTGATCACTTAACCTTACTGAAATATAAATCCACAGCATCGCCTTCTAGCCAATTAAAACATAGTAATGCACATGCACATACCTTTAACTAGCGAAAACCTTAACAATCCACACCAGGAATAATAATCCCGATGGTCACTTCCTCACCACAGTTTTTCAGTCAAAACCACCACTGTGACATTAACGTATGAAACTTGTTTATCATTCACCTGCGTGTAATCAAACAAAATGGATAAGATAGTAGATGTGCGCCGCCGTGAGTATCGTCTAAAGTTTCCGTTGTACATTCGTCAGTGCACTTGAGGGTTAAAGATGAACAATCCCAATCTTATATATCATTAAAATGGCTGTATAAACATGTTTGTTTGTCTCATTTGATTTTGAACCATTAGATTGTAAGGTGTGCTCATGAATGTACGTGTGTGCATCTCATTGTTATTCATGTCAGTGCATAAGCTCTTACTCAAATCATTATTAATAGTTTTATCACACTCTTGGCTTTTAAAGTGACAGATATTTACCCCCTGAAGAGCCTTTTATTTAATACGTTTACCTTGTTATAGTTCATCGAATTTCCGAAAGTGTGACATAATTTTAATTTAGAAACGTAACTTAATAGTCAAATGATGTATGTTTTAAGCCTTAAAGATCTTAAGATATTAGTGTAGCTCTTGTTAAAGTTAAACGATCAGATGGCTTACCTCAACTTTTTGACTAGACTGTGTAATCGACGAGCGCAGAAGTGATCCGACGTAAAGGTATTGTTGCATTCCAGTTTTGGTGAAGTTGTGTTCACTGTGTGATACGGTGTTGTTGATAATATCATGTAGGAAACGATATCGCTTACAAAAGCAAGACAAAACCGGAAATGTTTACGTGAAAACCGGATCAATATCAAAGCTCTTTAATGTAGTGCTTACATGTTATACGTATGAACTTCCCTGTTCAAAACATTTGATTTTTGACACCATATACAAATTCGAAATATACAATAACATAATTGATGAAAATAAACAAAACATAGATCTCCGAGCAATACTTTTTCTCACGAATTAGGCAGTCATAAAGACAGCCCTGCTGACCCGTACTTTGTTGTTTATGCTTTACCTGTTACCCTAGCAGTTCAAACGGTGTCAACAACTCTGACCTAAACATGGGTATAGAGCACTAATGCGCTTTTTCGGCGTAGCTGTTTTACCCAGCTTTTCACCTTAAATGACTTGTACATAACGCCATCAGACACGCATGAATATATTCGAATATTCCATAGGCTGATTCTAGATTAAACCTCTTAACATTGGCTACATAACTGATTCTGTGCTCAGCGCAAAGGATGTATCACTATTTAGTGTAAGGAATTCCGGACCACTCTCTTTATATTCAAACGACACAAACTGTGGCCCAGTTACAATAACGCGTAAAAATCCATCTCGCAGAATTTTAGGGTCAGTACTCGTTCACTTAATCGTCCGGGGAATATATTATTAACTATCAATAAATACAGTTTTGCTTTCAAGATGAGAAAACAAACAAATAGCATAGGGTCACGATAAGAGGAAAATCGTTTAATTATCCAACCACAAATGTTTGCCTTACTCGGTCAGCACGTCTGGAAATCGTTCCTAAACGCCTGGATAGGCTGCCCTTATTTACAAGTTTGCTATTTTGATTTTAAATGACCCGCGCCATGCGAAAATGGCGCCCATCATATGAATAGCCCACTCAGCTTGCGCATCTCTCAGTCTTGTCTGGAGATACATAATGAGAACATTACACATTTGTATATTTTATAGCAAACAGCATCGCCTCTGACCAGACTGCGCAAATGCACAGGTTTGACTTAAGATACGCTGGCCAAAACGCATAAGACCCATTTTCGCATGACGTGTCTATGAACGTGTACTTTAAATGTGTCGAAAGAAAACTGCTTGTAAATCAAATATTAACATACGATATATTTCGATGGTGAAGAAAAACGCTCGTTATAAGGTATTTGGGGACAAATATGATGTGCGCCCCCGTAGTATAATTTTTATTTACTCGCACTAATTTGTGGTACTTCGGTAGTACAATTTTTATCTACGTACACTAATGTGTGGTTTGACAATGAAAACACACATTTCATGCGGTGAATATGCGACTAACAAGTTAACAAACACAATAATTAAACTTTTGTTCTCAATTTTATTATTTGGAAACGATTGCAAACTTTATTTCAAAGTCAGCATTTACGCCGACAACCTTTTAAAAAGATATTTCTTGTTATATTAAGTTGTTTTTTTATATTCGGTTTTTGCGTTTATAAAGCATTTTTTATGTTGTCTATACTTTACCTGTAGTAATTGGTGAACTCATGTTCAACGTTTTATTAATTGAAAACTGTGAATGTGAACAAACTTAACCTTTTACTATTGCATTGTTAGCACCGTGAATACACTAGATTGGCCGCTATCTGTTGGGAACAAAAGAATGTTTCCCTGACATATCATGTTAATCCCCGCTGTAGTAGCATACACTATGAACGAGGTTACACAACATCCCACTATACTTTTTTATCAGCATCTATTAATAGCATCAGATTAGGAATGACCTGTGCTGAGTAAAAATACTACGAAGCGCGCTAAACACAAAAACGATGCGACTATGACTTCTATTATGCACGAATATACACTTCCGTGAGACGTATTATTCGCAAGCTTTTTCTAAACTTCTATTAATAACCAACAGTGCCCGAGATAATTATTTGGGAAATAGGGTTTTCACCCAATGATTTTGAAAAATAGGGTGATTTCATTTTTGAAATAGCCTAGGGGTGAAATGAGATATAAAAATGCATACCGTAAAATCATTGCCGCTTTACTTCTGTTGAAGCTGCACACTTGTATTGATTCAATTAAAATGTAAACTATCATCATTAGCTTTAATAAACTGATGCTTCATAACATCTTTAATTGTTGAAACTGTACATAAAATAAACTTTAAACTTTAAACAAATAATAACACGGATGATTCGGCACTTATTCGCTTTTGCTTTCTCAGTTCAAAAACGTTTGCGATCGACTGATATTTAGGCGCAACAATCGCGGACGTCTTTCGACCTCTCTTAGACTTTTTATTTCGCATCATAATAGAAGCTGAAAGTACAGACGCTTTACAAAGACATGCACAATGAACGACGGATTAAGTCAGATTTAAAATGCATGTATGTCGTCGTAAATAATTTGGTCAGACGCTTTATTTAACAATTAAATCTAGTCCGCAGAGCGTTTGGATAAATTTGACTGTTTCCCTGCTCCGTCATAAAGGCGCTTGCTGAATGAAAGCGTCGCCGCATTACGATAATAATTCCAAAGAGAAAATACCGAAAATGTGAAAAGCATTTTCCATCCAAGCTATTGTATCGTACGCATTAAATTTGACGAATTTGCGTAAAGGTCAAATCGGTTGCGTTTTCAATACGCATGATATTGTATTTTTGCGTTTTTAAACATTTTAATATGGTGAAAGACGCAGATACGCAGCTTATCTGGGGCACTGAACCAACCAATGAAACTTTACTTAACCAAAAGCCGGGGCCTTATGATAGCAATTATAAAAAGAATTGACCTCTAACTGAAGTAAGAAAAGGAAACGTAGCACCTAGTTGACCCTTTCTTTCTATGTGCGAACGCAGGTTGAATGTAAAGTGTGCTGTTTACTATCGTAACTCACTACGTGAGCGTAACCGTTGCTTGGTTTGAGTCAAACAAAGAATGAACCACAACATAATTATAATAATAAGTGTATTGTTATTTAACAGCATTGTATTAAATTCTCAAGCAAACCACATTAAAACTTGAGCTACGCTGGCCAAAATATAATAAATTTCGTATGACGAGGCTATGAAAGTGTGATTTAAATGTTTGGAAAGAAAACTGCATGTTAATCAAATATTAACATACGATATATTTCGATGATGAAGAAAAAAAAACATAATAAGCCATGTGAGGACACATTATAGTGTTCACTCCCATAGTTAAATTTTTCTTACTTATACGAATGTATAGTTTGCCTATTATAACACACATTTCAACAACAAAAATGCTATATAATCGCTAAAATCAAATATAAAAAAAAACTAAATATATAACAAGAAATATCTTTTAAAAAGGTAGTCGGTGTAAATTCTGACTTCGAAATAAAGTTTTAAAAAACGTTTCCAGATAATAAAATTGAAAACAAAAGTTTAACTATTGTGTTTTTTTCACTTGTTAGCCGCATATTCACCGCATGAATTGTGTGTTATCATTGTCAAACCACACATTAGTGTAAGTAGATAAAAAATATAGTACGGGATTGCACATCATATGTGTCCTCACATGCCTTATTATGAGTGTATTTCCTCACCATCAAAATATATCGTATGTAAATATTTGATTTACATGCAGATTTTTTTCTACACAATTAAATCACATTTTCACAGCTGCGTAATGCGAAAACGGGTCGTATGCGTTTCGCATTTGTGCAGTATGGTAAGAAGCGATCCTGTCCGCTATAAAATCAATCAATGTATTATGGTCTCATAATGTATCTCCTGACCAGACTGAGAGATGCGCAGACTGCGTGGGCTATATATGTATGATGGGCGCATATGAAATAAGACCCATTTTCGCATGACGAGAGTCATTAAAAATATCATTGCAAACTGAAAATGGCAATTTTAGCACAATGCTTTTCGATACAAAATTTAATTCAAAATAGCAAACTGGTACATAAGGAAAGCATCTCCAGGCGTTCAGAAACGATTTCCAGGCGTGCTTACCGAGTACGGCACACATTTGAGGTTGGATAATTAAACGATTTTCCTCTTATCGTGACACTGTTCTATTTCGGTAATGTTTGTTTTCTTATCTTGAAAGCAAAATTGTGTTTATCGATAGTCAATTATATACTCCTCGGACGATTTAGTGAACGAGTACTGACCCTGAAATTCTGCGTGATGGATTTTAACGCGTAATTGTAACAGGGCCACAGTTTGTGTCGTTTGAAAATACAGACACAGTGATGTAGCCAACGTTCAGCAGTATTATCTCGAATCAGCCTATAAAATATTCGAATATATTCATGCGTGTCTGATGGCGTTATGTAAAAGTCATTTAAAATGAAAAGAGGGGAAAAACAGCTATGCCGAAAAAGCGCATTAGTGCTCTTTAAGGCCCCGTCACACTAGGCCACGTTCATGAAGACCGCGCTGCATCCTGAAAATATCGTAGGACGGGGTAAAAATTGTAAAAAAAATGAATGTCTCAAGTTTCTGCTAAGCTCATACCACGTTGCGCTAAGTTCCTTCTGCGGCCAACAAGTTCCGACTATGTGCTTATTGCGCGTGTATTCAGGCGGGTACCACGTCCAACACGTTCTTGCTATGCTTTAACTACGCTCGTACAATGTTGCTACTACGACCGCCAAGATAGCACTGCGTTCTTACCACGCGCCCATTACGTTCTCACCGCGTTCTATGTCTGCACGAAAATTACCTAGAGACAACGTGATGCGAACGCCACACACTCGTCCACGTCTGCACTACGCGTGTATTGCGTCAATAAGGTTCTTACTAGGTTTTAGCTACGTCATTACTACGACCTTACCAAGTTCTCACCATGTCCTGATTTGACCACGTCCACATCACGTAAGTTTTGAACATGTTCAAAGTTCACCCACGTCCGTCACGTCCATGAAGACCGTACCACGAGCAAAGTCGTGTCTACTGCGTCGTCCCAACGTTGTAAACGTTCGTACTGCGTCCTGGCATATTTTTAAGGACGTAGTGGGAAAGTGGCCTAGTGTGACGGGGGTATTACCCATGTTTAGGTCAGAGATGTTGACGACGTGTGAACTGCTAGGGTAACAAGTAATGCATAAACAACACAGTACGGGTCAATAGGGCTATCTTTATGACTGCCTAATTCCTGAGTAAAAAGTATTGCTCGCAGATTTATTTATTTTTTATTGTCATCAATTATCTAATTGTATATTTTTAATGTGTATATGGTGTTAAAAATCCAAAGTGTTGTACAGGGAATTTCCATAATAAAATTATATTCTTATTGAGATAGATATTCCATATTCTAACAATATTAATTGAATATGATGGTGATGGCAAATTTTCTTTATATTCAATTCTCATTACCATTTTCATCATACTTTCTATGCTTTCAGAACGTCAAAAAGGGCTATGTTGTTGTTATTTTGTCTACGTTATCTCTATAAAATAAATAGGATGATAAAAAGCGCACACACATTTCGACTCGTGCGTTAAGACACACTCTTTATAAATTTGAATGGCTTGTGTTTATTTCAAGCTTACGATTAATTCTTAAAAATGAGTTGCGTCTTAAATTATGCAGTAGCGAACAACTTCGGTGCCTTCACCGCTTTGATTTTGTTAAGATATTGCCTCTCGTTTTTACCAACATATGCATGAGACGCTTTCACTAAAATTGTTTATTTATTTTTTATTACATTTTGTTCTTACATTCACTCTGTGCATCATTTTAATTTTTAAAATGAAATTTTAAAACTTTTATCAACCGCAGTTGAATTTTAACAAATGTTTTATCTCGAATGTGCACGATTCAATACGCATGCGGCAGTTAAGGACTTAGGAAAAACAGGTTTCACAGAATGCATATTACATAACAAAACAATAATTGTGATGCGAACAAAGGTGTTTTGTCTTAAATTAAATATGTTTCACTGTTCTCGGTGGAACATTTTAATGGACGCATAACATAGAACATAAAGGCGTGTTTAAGGCGTAAAGCTAGGTGTTCTTCGCGTTGCGACTTCTCGACCGTGTAAACAAAAATGACAATCGTGCGGTGTTAACATTCTTCAAAGAGCTATTTTCAATACGTTAGGCACAGCAGTGTAATATTACTGATAATAGCTTATTAGCTACGCCTATATCCTTAAGTAGTGGAATGGCATTAATGTATAGCAGTTATATATATACCAAGTTAACTTCACATATTAACCAAATGTTTTTATCACATGCTTTAACCTGTTTCCCATGTAATACAACCATTACATTTTTTGATATTACACATGTGTAATACAACATGTTTAAACGTTTTCATTGGCTTAGTTTTCGTTTATTGACCAATCGCATTTTGTTATTTTGCTGAAATGACGTTGCAACGTAAAATGACGTCACGAAATGTAAACAACATTCGGGATTAATTATTATGTTTGCGTTAATATTTATTAAATTTGTTCATTTAAAAGCATGTGATAAAAAAGATCTGACACTCGTTGTCATATCATACCATATTTTATTAAAATCGTCCAGGAAATTCGTTAGTAAGCTCGCCAAAGGCTCGCTTACTAACACAATTCCTTAACTCGTTTAATAAAATATGGTATGATATGACAACTCGTGCCAGATCGTATATATCTAAGGTGATTTGTGACTTTATCTGGGAGGGGGGGGGGGTCGATCAGTAAAAGTAATGGCTACCTTAAAAGTTTAATGTCTTTAGTGAGTTAACATTTCGAATATTATAATAATAAACCTATGAGTGAGAATATGCGCAAATGTTGCAAAGATTACGAATCAAAGCTGATGTATCTGCCCTCAATACTTCTTCTATCTTGCCGCTCGAAAAACTCGATTCGATTTCATTAATATGCGTTCACTGCGTTATCATTATACAAACGTTGAAGTTCCCACTACAAAGAGAACAAAAAGAATTGCGGGGTAAATTGTTTTTCATCGGTCCGTTGGTCGACCGGTTTGTCGGTGGGTCGCATTGCCGATCGGTCTGTCGGTAGATCGTTTCCATTCATCACGATCATTAGACAAAGCTTTCAAATATGATTAAAATGTTAAAAATGCAGGATACTTACAGTGGGGTTAGGGATTTTGTTCCGCAAATACGGGGTTGCTTAGGGATGAATATTTTTGGGGATTAATCTCTAACAATCCGTTTTTTAAGGGATTAATCCCTAACAATCCCTTGTAGGGATTTTTTGGGTTGAAAACGGATTATTTGGGATTGTTTGGGATGCTAGCAGTCTGCGCATGCGTGCGGCTTAAAAGGCGGAGTTTAGAATGTGAGCTTTTGCTATGACTGCGCATGCGTAGGGCTGAAAAGGCGGAGTTATTATTGCAAGCTGTTACTCGCGATAATAACTCCGCCTTTTCAACCCTACGCATGCGCAGTACTTAAATGTATTAAAGCGACGATCTATAAATAAACAAAGATTGGAAACATCCATTCGGACCAATAAAAAGTATCCGGAATGCGCGCAACGAAAACGAAATCAATATCACGTGACATCAATCGAGCAGACGCTAGTCTCACTCTGTTATCTGGCGTTATCATTCGCTACTGCAGCGTGTCTGCCCGCTTGATTCCAATACACAACATTTCATTACTTCGCACAATAGAACTGAAAACATTTTAATCATGAACAAGTTTCGATATTTGAAGCAGCGTTGATAAATTTAACGTGATTTTTAAATTAAATATAATAGATTTGAAACCGTATGAGTCTCTGAACCAATATTAAGTAATGAAACGTAAAAATGGTATTTTAGGCCGAGTTAGCTTTTTTACAAGTACACCTTTCAATTGCCTTAAACTTAATTATTTCTTTCTGGAACTAATGATTTAAGAATGAATATAAGAGTGATCTCAAAATATACAGGCTTTAACTTTAATATTTTCGCGGGTATTAAATAACAATACTTCGAGAGATTATCGGCCGAGTTAGATTATTTAAAGGCATGTAAATGCTTCTCATGAACATATAATTTTAACGGTACTTTAAAATGTACAATACTAAGATTTTTTTATTTAAGCGTGTTCGGTCTCAGAGATATTCATAACCGATTTATGTTTTTCTTACTGAAAAGTACATAACCGCCTTTGCCTTAAACTTTCATATTTCAAAATTAACATTCTATGTTAGAACAATTAGATTTAATATAAAAGGCTAAGGCCGAAAATAAAAAGATATATTTCTGTATTAAATTTTCTAAATAAAGTGTTAATTTTAGAATAAACTTTACAACAGGAAACAAATATATTGATTTTAGTTTCGTTTATAACGTAAAATTATATTAGCAAAAAATAATTTTTTTGAATACACTACTCTTAAAGGGTGTTATGTCTGTGACACCACATGTCTACGCATGTGTTGATAAGATTATCCCGATAAGATGATTAAAATCTCGTCGCCGGGCGTGAACATCCAGTAACACTAATCTTTGTTTACTTATACATCTTTGACCATCATCACACTTTTTTACTGCAAATATTTGCTGTAAACAAAATGTTTAACATTGTTACTTGTTACAATTTGCTCATAGTTTATCATCATCATCATATTAACATCAGTATCATTATCGTTTTCAAAAAATAACCCAAATACAAAATAGGAGTGATTGCTTGTATTTGACAGGACTTCGAAATACAAATGCAATAAAAAAAACAATTATTCTGACGCCTGTATGTGTTCCATTTTCAACGGAGATCGACCTAAATGGCACCGCTCAGTTGATGAATCTCGAGACGACTTTAGACGGGGTAACATCCTTGCTCAGATGTATAAAGAACAGAAACGATAATATGTAATGATGTAGGGCATATACTTATGAATACTAAACACGCACAAGTATGGCATGTAAAAAGTACAAATATATTTATAACAATTCGGCGGAAAGTATATAACTAAAATCATGAGTTAAGTCCAAGTCTCACTATTGCTGGTAGAGCCCCTGTCAATCCCGGTTTGCTATCGCCGGTCGACCGGCGAGAACCGGGATGATTCATATTAATTATTAAACGCGGTCACAATATTTCCCGGTGCCGCCCCGGTTGAAGCCGGTCAACAGCCGGGCAGAGTCCCGGTCAACCCCAGACTGGCTACGGTTCATCCCGGTTAAGCCCCGGCAGAGCCCCGGTTGTCGCCGGGTATGCCCCGGTTGAGCCCCGGTGAAAGCCGGCAGCGTCCCGGTAGAGCCAAGACAGCGTCACGGCAGAGCCCCGGTATACCGTAACTCCGCCGGCAGTCACCGGGGCTATACCGGCATTAGACGCCATCAACGCTACGGCAACACCCCGGTTTAACCCCGGTCGTCGCCGGTAATACCCCGGTGGAGTCCCGGTGAATGCCGGTTAACTTATGTACGGTAGCTATACCAGGACTATGCCGGCATTCACCGGGGCGTTGCCGTAGCAATGACGAGGTCTGCATCGGCCCCGGTGGAGCTACGATGCCATCCCGTTCGTTCCCGTTGCCACGCTGGTCTTTGCCGGTCCTTGCCGGAGACTCCCGGTTCATCCCGGAGGTATTTAACATTTTAATACTTATTCGTTGAAGCCCCGGTTCATCCCGGTAGAGCCCCTGTTCATCCCGGTAGATGCCGGATCACTCACCGGGGCTCCGCCGGCGTCATAGTGAGACTGGGCCTTTACAGTTTGAATAAACTGATCCCCGCCGATGCCCAAAGTGCACACAGGACGCCCCCAACGGCCATCAATCACTTTGAGTTGCTTAAATATGTTTAATTTAGAATTGTGCAACATTAATTTGTTTAAAGAAGCTGCTATTATCTGCAAGATTCATCCACCACCACCAATGAATAGAAGTGTACATGACTTCACGTACACCCCATACAATAATCGGAAATAATGAATGATTCAAGTAAAAGCGCGAGCGGGATACGCAACCCTAACTGCATATGACGAAACAATTTGAACAGCTATACTTCACCGACGTCAACATCTAACCAGTCACACCAAAACGAAATAATAAGTTATCGTAAAATAAGCATAATATTTTAAAATTAAACGTTTATTACGGAAGCAAACAAAAAAGTATAATACTGACATTTAAACATACCAATATTTCAATAATTATGCTGGAAGTACTCTCCAGGAAGTGTGACACTATACAATACACATACACAATATGAATAAAAAAATTAATCAAAATAATCAAGAAAACTTAGCTGCTTCAGACTGAAATGAAAATACACACATAGAATTGTTATGTTAATAAATCGACATACCGGTTCGGAATCCATTTTAAACTTATTGGCGGGTGCACACAGCAGCGGATAATATGCCAGGTTAAATATAGATTTTACATCCGTTGATGCGGATTTTGACACCCGTCGCATATATACACGTCGCTCTTGGTTACAGAAAAATTCCCACGCACGAATTTCAACCGTCTTTGTTTACAATCACGAGTACTGGAATTGGTATAGCGTTTTTTAAAGGCGTATGTCCAGGCGTGTGCCGGGAAAACAGGGCTTAATGTATTTTTATTCAGCTCTATAATATTTATATCAAATCTGTATGAAACAATGTCGGTGAACATTAATCCGGTGTTAATTTTTGAAAATATTGAGGCGTTCATTAATTATGGATATAAAACGGAGCATTAATCCGAACACATGTATAAAAAAACACCGGGCGTATTGCATATTAGTTCGGATACATGACTCACAAATGACCAACAGCTGTTTCACATGTACAACCTCTTACGACATTTATTAATTTAATAATTTCAACTGGAATCTTTCCATACTTACTTAAATTAGCAAGTGTCGTACCTCTCCACAAAGGAGAAGATAAACATCATCCAAATAATTTAGACCTATCTCTTTATTACCTACAATTTCTAAAATAATTGAAAGACATATAGCCATTCAATTAAATAAATATTTAAAAGAAACCTGTTTACTAAATGAACACCAATCGGGTTTTAGACAAAACCACTCATGCCAAACTGCTTTAATCAGACTCGTTGATTCATGGTTAAATTGTATGGACGATGGTTATATGATAGGAACTGTTTTTGTTGATTTCAGAAAAGCATTTGACTTAGTAGACCACACCATTCTTCTGCACAAGTTGAAACTATATCATTTTTCGGATTCGTCTTTGAAGTTTTTTTAATCATATCTACAAAACCGTTGGCAACTAATTCGGGCAGATGGAGTAACATCATATACCTGCATGATAAGTTCCGGTGTACCGCAAGGCTCCATTTTAGGACCTTTGTTATCTTTACTTTACGTGAATGATCTACCCTTAAAACTAACATCAGCATCTGACATGTATGCTGATGATGTAACAATCCACTGTAAAGGGGATAATATAACTATGATAAATTGCACACTTCAAGACGACTTACTAAGGTCACAAAATTGGTGTATGATAAATAATATGGCAGTCAACCCAGATAAAACTACTTGCATGACTATAGGAGCACGCCAAAAACTTAAACATTCAGAAGATATAAATTTGTTTTTAAATAACTCAAAAATAAAACATGTTGCAACCCAAAAACTTCAAGGTATCCATATTGATAAACATTTAAATTGGAAGGCCCATGTTGATATAACTTGTTCAAAACTTGTTTCGAAATTATCACTGTTCAGGCGTATACAATATTTTCTAACACCTGAGATGAAAATTATGTTCTATAATGCGTATGTAACACCAATTATTGATTATGGGTGTTTCACTTGGCAAAATGCAAATACTAGAGACATAAACAGAATATCAAAACTGCAAAGAAGGTTTTTAAGAGTAATATTACGTAATGACTTAACTATAAATGATTATGATTTATCACAAAAATACAATGGCTTTCTTTTGAAAACAGATGTAAATATTTCGCACGTGTAATTATTTACAAATCTCTTCATAATTAAACGCCCACATATATTGACGACTTGATAAAACTTGTGAAAAACAATAATTACAATTTAAGATCGATATCAAACAATGATTTGACGCATAAAACACCTCACTCAAACCTTTTAAAAAAGTCGTTTAGTTTCTCGGGTATGGAAATATGGAACCACATACCGGTTAGTATTCGCCAATCTCTCACTCTCACCACTTTCAAACATAGGCTTAAGAAATATTTCCTCTTTGAGGCGCAAAATGAGTCTCACGCGTAGTAACATTTTTCTGTTTTCCTCTTATTCAAAAGTCAAATACTCCTCCATACGTGTCGTAATGATTACTGTAGATTTACAAACAAATATACATACTGCTTTATCAACTATTTATATAGCAAGGAGGTGCAGGCTATTTTTCATAACAGTTGTGTAATTTCATATCCTATTGTGAACAACGCTGGTCATGAATATTGCTTTCTGTAATTATAACATTCGTGTATATCAGCCACTTCTGTCAATCGTAAACTATTTCAAGAATAATGTATTCCACGTTTTTAAACTCTGACTTTGTACAATATTGTACGCGGCTGTTTTTGTTATCTTTTTGTTATTGTTATTGGTCGTGTTAATTAAGATATGGTAATTGTATAAGTGTGTGTGTGTGTAGGTGTGTGTGTGTGCGTGTGTGCGTGCGTGCGTTAGAGTGTGTGCATATGGGAAAATGTTATCAACAATACATTTATATTCTTAAATACTTTCTGTTATTAGATATATGTTCCTTGAGACCATTTCAATATTGGAAGAGAAATTAATAATATAAGAGAAGTCATATAATATACTTGCTTTTTATAACACTTCTATTACACTGTTACAGTACTCTTATGTCCGTCAAAGTCTACATGTTTGCATTACAATGTAGAAATGCATTATACATACCATGGTTGTTTGAAGGCCTCATTGAAAATAAGTTTGCCATTGTAAAACTGTTTGCATGACTTTGTATCAATGTGTTGTCTTAATGAGTTACCTTCGGAAATTAAAGAGATAATAATAATAATAATTATTATTATTATTATTATTATTATTATTATTATTATTATTATTATGTAAACGAGGTTAACACGAAATACCTACCTATCTATTATAAAGTTTATATGCGTACTTCAATATCATAGTTTTATAGCATTTAATGTGGTGCAATATAAGTGTTTTCTTATGAAAGAGCTGTTGGTCATTTGGGAGTCATGCTATGCTGTATATATACATGCAAACCTTAATTTAGATTAACCAAATTAAAACACTAGGTATTTGTCAAGAACCATAAAAGTCAAAAACATAGGTGTCGTAAGAGAGTAATCGTGCGCAGCGAGACTTGCTCGTATAGAATTGAACCTCTAATTGCTTTCTTTCGAAATAATTTCATGTCTCCGAACTAATATGCAGTTTGTCGGCAGGTGTTTTGTATAATTCTACAGTAAAATGATTAAAACTGTCGAACGTCTTATATTACACACACTAACTGTTGGCGGTTAGTACGCGATAAAACATATAAGAATAAAAAATAATAAAATAACAATTAATAAAAAGATAACTATTGATTTCCTCAAGTGAATATGTTTTCCAAAATATTCGCACCAATGCGGAATTTATTCTAGACAGTTAATTCGCATAAAACCTATAACATAGGAGAGAGCTGTTTATCATTTGGAAGTCAGGTCCCAAAATGTGTTTTAAATGGAACATAGTTCCAAAAAAGGGGTTAACGCGTTTTAATTCGGAAATAAATGAATTCAAAGACATCAAACGCGTCGAGATAATAAAATAATCTTGATTTATGTTATAAAGACGCGCAAGTCAGTATATGTTTTAATGAAAAATTACAAGGCAATTAATGCAAACAATGGGAAAGTATTGACCCACTGAGAAAAAAACAATACGTCAGATTACGACTCATGCATTGCAGTATATGTATTTTTAAAGTTCCATCCAACGATATTTGACAAGTACGTTTTAAAAATTATTGGTGAGGCGGGAAGGTGGAGGCGGGCGTATATTAATAACCCGATACGGTAAATACATGGACATTAATTACAAATGAAATGAAAAAAAATGAAATTTAATTTTATTTAAAAAATATTTAATTTTTAATTTAATGTTGTTTGCTTGATAATTTTATGTAATGCTTGTTGATACCAATGTATTTATGAGAAATATTATGTTGTACATTCTGTGTTAGTCTTATACACAAAGAAACAGGAACAGGTTTCTCTACTGAATATCTGCTGAAATTCTACATTTAAATTGAGATAAACTTTGAAATATTTCAGGCCGTGGTAAACTTTCTTATTGAACAGTTCATGTATACCTTTGCCATAATCTGAAATTGTAAGTATGTTTCTCAATCAAGTATCAATTTGAAATTAATACAAAAACTATAGGTTGAAAAAAAAAGATTTATTGATATTTAACTGTCCTGGCGATGTTCTCTCTATTCCTAAACTGATCTATTTTTTAATAAACTTTTTAAGATTGAAATGCAAACAGAAACACATATATTTATTATGCTTTCACTTATTATTGATACATAATGTATGAAAAACATTTTGAATTCAAATCTGCGATAGAGGCTCACACGCATTATTTTCAATGTGGATGTCCCCATTTTTGATTTAAAGCGTTTACTGGTATGCTTCTGACACCAAATGCCGGCACATGTGTAGACAGGATTATAACGATAAGATGCGTAATCTTTATAACTTGACTGAAATATAGGTTGGCGCAATGACAAGAATCTTTGTTGCAGCACGGAAAATATTACGTAAAATCCAACTTGTGCCGTGCTGCCCGGGTGTTCGCCAAAGAAATAATTGATCCAAATAGACCAGTGCGTGATAGCCAGTGAAACATTAATGTGCACTGGTGTACAATAAATAAATTAGTAAATTGTATTCTGCATAAAACCGACACAATTAAAACCTCATCTAAAAATAGTTGTCTACGCCCCGCCTACTCGTTTACGGCAGTGATTAACTCCGCCTTTTCATCCGTATTCCCCGCTGACATCGACTGCGCATGCGTAGAGATTAATTAATCGCATGAAGAGATGAATTCATCCCATGCGCTGCGTTGCGATGAATTCATCCCTTATAGGGCTTAATTCATCCCTTGCGATGAATTCATCCCTTATAGGGCTTAATTCACCGCAATTAACCCCTAAAAACCACTGGAAAAGGTTTAATACAGATTAATTCGGATGAAAAGGGGTGACAACGGATTAATCCCTAAAAATCGGCTTAATGAGGGTTAATTTTTAGGGACTCTAAAGAGATTAATCCCGGAACAAAATCCCTAACCCCACTGTAGCGCAGCCTTTTGCTTCACTTTGCAATTTATGCAGAAATCTAAAGAAGAGGACCACTACCGTGTATGGAATATGGGTACATGTAGATTATTTTATTTGAATTAAGATGTTAAAATGCAATAAAACTTTTGTCTTCATTTTGATTTGTCTTTGTGTTTATTTTCAAGCGTAGTAATGTTTGTGAAATAAAATACAGTGACCGAATGCGCGTGACGTCATCACGACCCAGCAAAGAATTGACGTTGTACTAACGTTGCACCACCGTCAGATTCTAACGTTGGGAGAAGGTTGGGTTGTGGTTGATTTTTCAAACTTTTGCGTCGTCATTTTTCAACGTTGACCCAACGTCGGATTCTAACTAAATTTCAACCAAAATACAACCTTCTTCCAACCTCTCCAAAACCTTCTCCCAACCTCCGAACAACCTTCTCCCAACCACCTAACAAACTTCTCCCAACCTCCCTGCAATCTTCTTCCAACCAAATAACTATCTCACAACGTCCCTGCAACCAAAATGCAACCATCTCATAACCTCCCTGCAACCTTCTCCAAACCCAAATACAACGTTTCCATAACCAAGTGACTACCATGCAACCTACCTGCAACCTTCTCCCAACCTCCCCGCATCCAAATAACTACCCTGCAACCTTCTCCCAACCTCCCTGAAACCAAAATTCAACCATATCCCAACCTCCCCACAACCTAATAACTATCATGCAACCGAAGTTCAACTATTCCCCAACCTCCCCACAAACAAATAACTATCATGCAGCCTTCTCCCAAAACCAAATAACTATCATGCAACCTCCCTGCAAGCAAAACCTAACCTCCCTAAAACTAAGCTCCCCCCCCCCCAAAAAAAAACCCTGATAATCATAGTGTACAACCTCCCTACAAAATCTTACTTCCAAACCAATAATGAAATAACACACATCTTGTTTTCCCAGGTTATTTTTCAAAGAGGATTTTGACAGACATTCCAATGACCACATATTTACATAATTATCTGTTTGCAAAATGTACTTCTTTAAATGAAAACGAACAAACAATACATTTTATGTACTTCTTCCAAGACGTATATTCATTACAGATCTCTACAGACATGGTCAATTCATTAAATACGAATTAATTAATAACATTCACATGGCATATCTATCAAAGCAATGTAATATAGAAATTAGAACACAATGGGCCTGGATCGCTCACAAAAGTCCTTTAAATAAGTAATACATTACAGACTTAGTCTGATGGAAATCGACCCAGCAGTTCATGATGATATTACGGAGTTTGAGATTTCAAACGTGTATTGAAATTTAAATGTTCGTTGTAGCATTTTCATTATATGTTTTAAAAGTGTCTAGCACATGTTTGCTATAAATATAGTAAGAACACAAGGTTATTAACAAGTTATGGATCAATAAAATACAAAATCTTGGCCTTCTACACGTCGTTATTAAACGTTAAAATATACATGTAGAATAAGACTGTTTAAAACAAAACAATCACCAACAGTAATAGTAGCAAACTTATTTTTAGAGGCTTGATTGCACCTATAAGCCACAAAATATTTATCTTAAGCGCAAAAGAATCCTAAACGTGTCATTTTAAAGATAATTGTCAATGTATCTTTTGCCACCATCTTTCCAGTTTGGGGCGTATTTTAGATGGTAGCTGATGTGATTCTTGATGTTGTGTTCTGTCACATTTTCTGTGTTCCATTTCATGGAACTAGCTGAAATAAGATTTTTTTACATTAATTTTCATTTGTACAATGTTAAAGCCGCCTAAATTTATTTTAATCTATAATTTACTTATATCATAAATGTTGTCCTGGGAATTTAATATAACGCCGTTTAATATGTTACAAGTGTAATAACTCTTTGACATTACTTTCATTTTTAGTTTACTTACAGTTCGCGCTTCTACAAAAAAAGGTATATTCTATGCATATCTTTATGCTTCTATATTATGCCTCAGTCACACACAGAGAAATGAAACGGGATTATACTACGCCGCGGATACGATCCGGCGTCATTCATGGCAACCTTTGTGGTATGTAGCTTTCCGTATTGTCTCTGTAGATATTGATAGTCTGTCTTGCCTGTCCATGACGCATTTTCAACATGTTCAAAGATTTACTACGGATCAAACAGATGTAACTCATCCCTACTAACTGTACCAGAAAGTACTGATCCGTTTAAGTCTATGTTTACAATTTAAATCGTACGCATTTGTTAGAATTAATATGTGTCAGCTCCGTATCTATTCGTGTCGTACCATAACAATTCAAAACAATATCATTAGAAGTTATATGAAAACATAAGGTCACATCGTAGTACATGATCCATATATATATTAGAACACGGACTTGGACACTTAAAGGGTCATCCGTGAGATTTAATCCGCAGTGGAACTGGCAATGGCGTCCTTGAATGTGTGGCTGAGGCATTAGTCTGGCATGTGTTTTGTACTTATACTTTAAAGGCAAATAAACATACCAATTACAACTTTGAATGTCTAATGTATCGAACGAGAGCTTCCCTTTAACTCTCTTTGAGTTAAATTTACACATCAGTCTTTTAGGCATAAATCTGAAATAGTAAACATACAAGTTAACATATGAATTAATTCCACTAAATAAATAAACAAAAGTTCCTGTGTCTCTTAGTTAAGGGCGAGATTTCATATATATTCAAAATCATGAATGGCAATCACTGTAGTTGTAAACAGCATACGACACAGAATATTGCTTGTCATAGTAGGTTGTTCCATTTCCCCCGGCCCGTACCATTTCCATCCTGTACATCGGCGACTTATATATTTGTATATCCCAAAAAAAAACACATCTTTGCAAAAATTGTGAAGAGAATTTAGGTACGTTTCTGTCGCCTTGCATTAAATAAGTATTAAAACTGACAAAAAGTTAAGGACCTGATGAATTGTAACTATTTGAATAACCAATACTACCTGAGAATGTTTTAAAACTTGCAAAAAGATAATATGCACGAAAATTTACAAAATTACAGTGAATTAATATAGGCGTTTTAGCAAACTCTAGCGGTGTTAAATCTGGCTTGAATGGCTTCCAAAACTCTAAAATGCGGCTTTTTTATTTTTTACTATAGTCGCTCACCCAGAGTTATAGAGAAATGCCAGTATGAAAACGTACCTGAATAACATCTACCATGAAACGTTAATAAATTACCTTGCCCCGTAAACAAATGGCCTGTATATATTGAACAACGGTTAAAACATCATTTAGCACCGTTTGCAGTAGAACATAGTCCAAATTGACAACACAAACAAGACAATTTACCAAGCGAGTGACCGTTTACAATGAAGTGTTTGCACACATGATATTCAAATTAGCAGGACGTCATGCGTGCCAGAAATTTGTGAATGAAATAATCAATAATGTCTTTCTTTTTTTCAAAGAACTAATGTAATGTTAAAGTGGAACTTGTGTAAAAAATACTTAAATCCATGTTGAAAATTCTACGTGGTTACGTTTACCAAAAAAAATGTTGAAACGGTTCCAATTTTGAAGGCGGAGTTAAGAGCCATTGACATGTCATTTGAAAACGTTGCATGAATAAAACAAGTATGACCTCGTCGTAACATAAACTGATAAAGGTATCGTTTGATAAATTATCGTAATCTGCATGTTTATATTTGGCAAATTGAAAATTTAATGATTAAACTATCAATTAATAAATTGTTCGCCCTGCATTACTGATGGGAAATTAAATGCAGATGACTGGCACGATAAAAATACGTTTTCGCATAGGAATTGTCTCCAGCTCGAATATTATAAAACAACATAGAATACGTGAAAGCTGGAGATCTGCAGCTATTGACCTTTTTGCCATACCATTAAGGGTACACTAAATGCCGTTTTCACGGGCCGGAACAAGGGGGGTCCGCGTGTATATTTACATAACAGTGGGAAATAAAAAGAATGATCTATATCCGATAATAAAGCTAATTAACATAAACATATGTTGCAATTAATTTCACACTATATTGTTTATCAACTAAACAGACACCAAAAAATTAAAAGACTTTTTTTTTTATTCAATATAATACATACAATGTATACATGTATATGATCATACAACATAGTGATTGTACAAAGCAATAAAGTTCAGACATGTTATACAAGATATGCTTATATATATACTTTTTTATGGGTTTCCTTAAAATAAAATAAAAAAACAACAAAAAAACAACAAAAAAAAAAAAAAAAAAAACAAAAGAACAACTGGGCTAATTTTTTTTTTCTTTGGTTGTTTGTGATAGGTGTTGTTTTTTGTTTTTTTAAGAGAAAAGAAAAGAACAACAGAAGAATAGTTATGAAAAATGATGAGTTGTATAAAGTGGGAAGAAAGCATACTGGACTTGTGTGTTTTGTTGTATATTCACAATGATCTTATAAGATTAAAAAAATATATATACAAAAAATTATTAGAAAGATAATCTAACATTAGAGTGAAATGTATATAAGTGGAGAAACATTATGAGAATTTAATCCGATTCCATTTTTGTTCAAAGATTTGTAATGTGTCATTACTGAGGGCTATTTCTTTCTCAATCTGGATTTTTAGTTTAAGACTATGGACAAAACAATTAAAATTTGGTACTTGTTTTTTGTACTTCATGTTAAAGATAAAATATTTCATCAATATAATAATAAAATTCACAATATTATTACAGTCTATTGATTTCAATGAGTAAATTCCGAAACTTACATTTAAGAAAGATAGTTTAACGTTTAGATGCTGTTGTTCAAGAAAAGATACTAATTGATTCCAAATAGGCTGGATGTGTTTGCACTCCCCAAAAAGATGTTCTATAGTTTCAATGTTTTCACCGCAGAAGTCACACAGATTTGAGTAAGATAATTTGCATTTGAAGAGATATTTATTTGTAGCTATAATTCTATGGATGTATTTATATTGAAAATTTCTCAGTGTGCTTTCAATAGTTGCTTTATATGGCATGGTAAATATGTGTTTCCAATTAAGTTCATGTTCTCCGAAAAGGACTTGCCATTTATTTTGGGTTTTGGAGTTTTCTGTAGGGTTTTTAATTTGTAGTGTGTAATTTATTTTATTCGTTTTGTTTTTTCTTCCAAGTATGTTTTCTACGAATGTTGTTTGAGTACATGGTGTATTATTTGTATTGATTTCAGATTTAATATGTATGGGTATGCTTTTGATTTGTGTGTAGTACTTTAGAAAATTATTTGAAGGTATTCCGTATATGTAGCATATATCATCAAAAGAGTAGAAATCCTTAATTCTGTAGTCATGTAATTGGTCGACATATTTAATGCTTCGTTCAAACCAATCTATAGAAAAACGTCTTATTGTTTGAAGTTATGTCTTTATTGTTCCATAAAATAGTTTTACTGCTGGTTTGGGTTTCTAGGTTATGAGTGACACCACTCCATGCTTATAGAACATCAGACAGAAATATGTTTTCGTTTGCAATTTCATGTAAGATTGTATTGCTGATGTTACATTCAAAGAGTAAGGAGTCACCATATTTTTTAGGATTTTCTGGTAGAATAATTTCCATTTACTCGTATTGGTATTATCTAGGTATCTTTTAACCCAGCTGCATTTGATTGCATTCAAGAATGAGTCAATGTTCGTTAATTGGATACCTCCATTTTCTACAGATTGAATTAACTGAGTTCGTTTTATTTTATCAGGCTTACCGTCCCATATGAAATTAAATATTGCTGATTTTATATCGTTAATAGCATCATTTGGTGGATTTGGGAGAACTGTTAATACATAAATTAATTAAGGAAGTGCAAACGTTTTCAATACTGTGTTTTTTCCGATTAGTGTAAGTTTACGGTGATGCCATGATTTAAAGCAGTTTTTAAAATTCTGTAATTTAGGTAGTATGTCTTAAGAACTGTATCCTTTTCAATATTTGTGAAAGTAATTCCTAACGTTGTGGCTTCATCGAATGTCCAAAATAAATTTCATTTCTTTTTTATATTGGACATTACTTTGTTTTAATTTACCTACTCGTAGCACAGTACATTTACTTTTGTTTCGTTTAAGACCCGATGTCATTCTGTAAAGGGTTAACGACTCTATTAGGTTATGGAAAGAATCGTAATTGTCGTTTAAAAAATAAGTTGCATCGTCAGCAAATAGTGACTGTTTGATTTCTTCGTCAGGTTCTAGTGATATGCCTTTGATGTGTTTATTTGATTGGATGTGATGTGATAGATACTCGATGCAAATAATAATAGCGATGATGAGAGTGGACATCCTTGTCGAACCCCTCGTTCGATGTTAAAATTGTTTGAAAAGAAGCCATTGTTAATGATGCTACTGTTAATATCGGTATAGGATAGTTTGACCCATTGAATAAGACTTTTACCAAAGTTCATATTTTCTAAGCAAGAGAACATAAATGAATGATCAAGCGAATCGAATGCCTTTTCAAAGTCTGCAAAGAATATTAGACCAGGATTATTTGAATTGTTGAAATAGTTTATGCATTCTTGGATAAGACGAACGTTTTCATCAATGTAACGTCCTTTTATGAAACCTGATTGAGATTTTGAAATGATTGATGGTAATATTTTTTTTATTCTGTTAGCTGTACTTTTAGTTGCAATTTTATTATCATTGTTTAGTAAACTAAACGGGCGCCAGTTTGATAAGGATTCTAAGTTTTTTCCAGGTTTTGGAATAAGTGATATAATACCTTGTTTTTGTAGCGTAGTTAAGTTTTCGTTGTTAAATGAATAGTTAAGTGAATTAATTACGTGTGTTTTTATATCATTCCAGAATATTTTATAAAATTCGATTGTGATGCCATCAGATCCTGGGCTTTTGTTATTTTGCATTTCTTTAATGGCTATTCCACATTCATATTCATTAAGCAATCCGTCGCACGGTTGTTTTACCTCCTGGTTTAAAGCGTGATGTGTATTTTTAAAAAGGTTGTTATTTTCAACATGTTTTCGTTTATAGAGGGTTTCGAAAAATAAACGTTGTTCTTCTAGTATTTGAGTTCTGTTTGTTATATCTTTGCCATTGACTACTAATTTGTGTACAGTTTTTTGTTCACGTCTACGTTTTTCAATGTTTGCGAAGTATTTTGTATTTTTTTTATTGTGTTCAACATGCTGTGCACGCGCTCTTAGTATTATTCCATTGAGATGTGTATGATAGATTTCATCTAATATTTGTTTTTTTAATGTTATTTCATTTACAATGTCGGTGGTATCATTTGTGTTTATTTGATGCAATTGTTTTTCAAGTGTTTCAATGGTTTTGATGGTTTCAGTTTCAAGTTTGTGTGTTTCTTTTTGTTTAAATGATGTGTATCTTATTGTTGTGTTACGTATATTTCCTTTAATTACTTCCCATAAGGTGTTTGGGTTTTCTTCTTTATTATTTTGAACTGTATTTAATATTTCCTGTTTTATTTGTGTTTGATATTGTGTATCTAATAAGATGCTGTTGTTAATTTTAAAGTATCCTGGGCCTCTTTCAGGTTGTATATTGTGCAGTTTAAGTTCAACTAAAGAGTGGTCAGTCATGAATCCTGGTTTTATGTTGCATGTGTCAATAATGTTGCAAAGGGATTCAGATATTAAAAAATAGTCTAATCTACAAAATATTGTTGGTTTTGTGTTTGAGTGCCAGGTGAATTTGCTTTCGTTTTGGTATACTGTACGCCAGATATCTATCATATTGTAGTTTTCAATTATGTTATTTAAAATGTTTCTATTTTTAGGATGAGTATAAAGGTTTCCATTCTTTTTGTCTAATAATGGGTTAAGAACAGTATTAAAATCACCACCGACTATAATGTTTTTATCTTGGTTTTTAATTATAAAGGATTGTAATGTTTCGTAGAATGTGGAATCATCTATGTTAGGGCCGTAAACATTGATTAATGTTAATTCTGTTTCGTGTATTTTGATATCTATACTTGCTTGTCTGCCAATTATTATTTCGTTAAAGTTATTGACTGTCATACCTATATTATTTTTTATCAGAAAGGCAATGCCTTGTTTATTAGTATGTTCTCCACTTAGATAGATTTCTCAGTCCCATTCATCTTTTAAGGTTTGTGCTAAAGTAGGTGTCAAATGACATTCTTGTAAAAGGCTAATACTATTAATTTTTTCGTCTAACCATTTGAAGATTTTTATTCGTTTGTCTTTATTGTTTAATCCTTTAACATTTGAAGTACATTATTTAATCATTTAAGTAGGTGGAGGGTGATGTGAATGGTAATTCGTATGTGCTTGTCCAGTAAGTTTCTATTTTAGAATATGTCCAGTTGCTTTCTATAATAAGACATAAGATGTTAATACAAGCAAATAAAAATTGGAAACAAAAATAAGGGATACAAAAAGATGAATATTCCATAGAAATGAATAAGTAAAAGAAATAATCACAAAAGTGAGAAAAAAAACAACAATAAACGACCTTTCAGCAATAGAGACAAAAAAGCGCACTTCCGTACACTGGAAATACGCAAATTAATTAAGATTGTGATCTGAGAGACAAAAATGTATATGTATAACACCGAAGATTGGTGTTTTAAATTAATACTAAAAAAAACAATAAAAACATATGACATTGTGTGTGAGGGGTCAGTCGGTGCGTGTGTTTTCGTGTTTGTGCTTGCGGGTGTGTGCGCGCGTTATGACACGCTTGTTGTGCATGTACGTGTAAAAGGGTGTGCGCTCGGGTTCGTGTTTGCGTGTGTGTGTGTGTACGTGTGTGTGCGTGTGTGTGTGTGAACGTATATGCTTGTAGTGTGTGCGTGTGTGTGTGCTTGTTTGTGTTCGGTTTGTGTGTGTGTGTGTGGGGGGGGGGAACACCTACCAACCTTTTAGGCGAAAATCTCTAATCTACGTGTATGAAATACCAAACTGTCAATTTAAATTAGAAATCCAACGCCTTCCCCGATAAGCGGGTTTGTGGCATGCACAAAATATACACAAATCTTGACCATATTACAATCGAATGTGTATCCAGGCTTATAACAGTTCCCCGGTTGCGCTGTTTAAAAATCATACACTCGGTATTTATATCATTTAGTGAAAGTAAGTTGGAAAAATGGAATTTCGAGCGAACAAACGCATTAAACTAAGGTAAGTTTTTTAATTATGTTTACAATTTTAATTACTATTAAAAATCGCTTTTATGTAAACGTTAAAGTAAAACTGGAAGACATATTCTAAAGATCGATATATATAATATCATTTGATTACAAAGCTTGTTTTACGGTACATATTTCACGAATATATTTTATAAATATACGTTAAACAAAGTAGAGCTCTAGGCAGTTTTTAGCTCGACTATATATATATATATATAGATATATATATATATATATATATATATATATATATATATATATATAATCGAGCTATCCTACTCACCCCGGCGTCGGCGATAGCGTGAGCGTTAGCGTGAGCGTTGGAATGTTAAAGTTTGCGTACCACCTCAAATATTGTCTATGTCCCTTGACATATTGCTTTTTATATTTTGCATACTTCTTTACCAACATGAGCCCAATCTATAAACAAGAGCAGACAACTGTAACAAGTATTTTGTAAGAATTATGGCCCCTTTTTTCCACTTAAAATATACATATTATTGATAAATCTTTGTTAAAGTTTACGTACCACCTCAAATATTTTCTATGTCCCTTGACATATTGCTTTTATATTTTGCATACTTCTTTACCAACATGACCCCAATCTATTAACAAGAGCAGACAACTGTAAAAAGCATTTTGTAAGAAGTATGGCCCCTTTTTTCCACTTAAAATATGCATATTATTGATAAATCTTTGTTAAAGTTTACGTACCACCTCAAATATTTTCTATGTCACTTGACATATTGCTTTTATATTTTGCATACTTCTTTACCAACATGGCCTCAATCTATAAACAAGAGCAGACAACTGTAACAAGCATTTTGTAAGAATTATGGACCCTTTTTTCACTTAGAATATGCATATTATTTGTTATTCTATGTTAAAGTTTGGGTACCACCTAAGATATATTCTTTGTCCCTTGACATATTGCTTTCATATTTTGCATACTTCTTAACCAACATGACCCCAATCTATAAACAAGAGCAGACTACTGTAAACAGCATTTTGTAAGAATTATGGCCGCTTTTTCCACTTCGAATATGCATATTATTAAAAATTCTTTGTTAAAGTGTGCGTACCACCTCAAATATTTTAATTGTCCCTTGACATATTGCTTTCATATTTTGCATACTTCTTGACCAACATGACCCCAATCTATAAACAAGAGCAGACAACTGTAACAAGCATTTTGTAAGAATTATGACCCTTTTTTAACTTAATAACTTTGAATATTTTGTTAAATTTTGTGTTTACATCGACTTTACTTCTAAAGTATCAAGGCTATTGATTTCAAACTTCAAATACTTTCTTACTATCATGAGGGTACTGTACCTGGCAAGTTGATTTTACCTTGACCTTTGACCTTGAATCTGAATGTCAAATTACTAAATTTTAATTAAATTGCCATAACTTCTTTATTTAGGATCAGATTGGATTCATACTTTGACAAAACAACACTTACCTGATATACCACAATGGACTTCACCCAAACCATCCCACACGCCCCACCCTAGAAATCCCCCCCCTGCCAAAAAAAAATGTTTTTTGTTTTTCCTCATTTTTAAACATGTTAAAAAAAACCATTTTTTTAAGACCGTCCAACCATCCCACCCAAGCTATTGCTATCAAACTTGAAATACAATCTTATTAGTTTGTTTTATGTCTTTACAAATGTTCAATAGATTGTGGAAAACATACCTGATTTCAGAATCGTCTATAATGTACCACTTCTTTAAAACATAAGCGATCAATATGTTTCAACTATGGTCCTCTTCCAGTTAGAATATGACTATAGTACCTTGACCTTATTGAATATGAACAATTTCCCCATGATGGCTTTCTTTACTCTGTCAAGCACTTGAATAGTCGAGCGCGCTGTCTTCTGACAGCTCTTGTTGTTTTTCTCATCGACATTTCCATTTTAACATTTTGTAGCCAAAAGGGTCCAAGTCCCCTTGATCTCGCAAGAACGTACTGCCAGAATTGCGTTGATCCATCAGGTTTTGAAGTAAAAACCGTCAATGATGTCATATGTACAAATATTTTTGTATATGGTTATGTTTAAGGTCGTTTAGAAATCATAAAAGAACATCGTAGCCCCTTTCCATTAAAAAGAAGAAAACAAACATGGACTATTGGGTTACTTAATACTGGGCAGAAGTATGGAAGTAGCATAAAGATTTATTGATTATTTACGAATAAAAAAAACTATTGGCGCCTATATCTAGCCTTCAATTATATGACCAAAATGATTATTAATATAAAATGTCTACAAATATAAATATTTCAGGCGAAGGAGTCTTTGCCACTAAACCTTTTAAAAAAGGAGACTTTCTTCTCGAATACAAAAGGGGTCTGATAACACGAGTAAAATATGCACGGAAATTAGAAAAGGAGTATGAAAAGGAGGGTCAAGGCAGCTTCATGTACTTTTTTAAATACAGAGACAAATATTGCTGGTAACTACAAATTATCTTCACTTTGCACATCAAACGTTTAAATCTAGCCATTAGAAGAAGAATTATCTTTAGTTTTTTCACCAAAATAATTAAATATGGCATGCGCGTTATTTTAGTATAAAGCATCAGAAGTGTTTATTTAAATGTTTAATTCAGCATGGACGCTACCAACGATATATTTCATGAGGGTCGAATGATAAATGATGCCGAAAATGGAGACGCAAAACAAAATTGTGTAATGAAAATAGTTGAAGTCAACCAAACTCCCCATCTACGCACTTTCGCCGACAGAGACATTACAATTGGCGAGGAACTCCGATATGATTATGGAGTACCAACACTTCCATGGAGAAAGGTACATTCTATTGTAAAGATGTCATCTGTGATGGATTTATCACTGATATTTATCAAATATCACATTTTAAATTAGCTTTAAATGTCTTTTGAATTATTATTTTTATAAATATAGCCAATCAGTTTCATGATAACATTCATGTTCATTCATGAGTTATTCATTTTAAATACAGATATTCAAATATCTTTTTGCCGTGAATTAAAATGTTTAATCAGTGAACGTCGTCAAGCTCTACTTTAATGCGGCCTGTCTGATAATGTGTATTTGTTATTTGAATTTTCAGAAATGCACGGAGCAAAAAATGGGTATGTTTCACAGTGATTTTGTTATTACTACACATGCATTAATACAAATGCGTTGTACTTAATGGTTTCATAACTAACGAACTTTCTTACACTGACTAGATAATGTAATACCAATTTTTATTGTTGTTTTGAATAGGCAACCCAATGACTACTAGATCTACGGACAGCTAGGAACCAGGACAAACAACAGCCATACACACGGAAGAAGTCAATGAGACGGTTTGTAATATTTCGCAAGGTCGAAGCTACTAAGGCGTAGGTTTTGGTTGGTTTTGTCTTCAGTGAAATGGGCGTAATTTTGCCTTACTAAGGCGTATTTTCTGGTTAAATACCTTTTAGCCGTGAATTAAAATGTTTTATCATTGAACGTCGTCAAGCTCTACTTAAAATGCGTTCTGTCTGATAATGTGTTTTTGTTATTTGCATTTTCAGAAATGCACGGAACAAAAAATGGGTATGTTTCACAGTGATTTTGTTATTACTACACATGCCTAAATATATATTATGTATATCATGAAATTAATGTAATTTGTGTACAAGGAATTATTGTCAATGTGTTGTACTAAATGGTTTCATGAATAACGAACTTTTTAACTCTGACTAGATTATGTGTTATACCATTTGTTTATTGTTGTTTTGAATAGGCAACACAATGACTACTAGATCTACGGACAGCCAGGAACCAGGACAAACAACATCCGTACACACGGAAGAAGTCGATGAGACGGTTTGTAATATTTCACTATGTCGAAGCTACTAAGTCGTATTTTCTGGTTTGGTTTAGTCTTCAGTGAAATGGGCGTAATTTTGCCTTAAATTATATTGTGCCAATATTTATTCGGGGTGATGCTAATTGGTATTTGCGAATTTTAAAAGAATAAAATATTGCTTACCAGTTGTAGTGACTTTGAACTACTTGTCTTTCAAAATCTTCATATACACAAATAATTTAGAATTTACACCTGTCAATGAAACTGGATGAAACTGGTGCGCATGTGTATTAACCACTGTAGTTTATAAACATCGACTTCATCACAAAAACGTTAATTATCGCTTATCCAAGAAGTGTAATATCATTAATCTTAATTTTCAGTATAAGACTTATACGCTGACAATTACTGTGTATGAAACTCTGAGACATTAGGAAATTTAACTTGCGTGTTACATATGGAAATTGGTTGATATTTTATCTTAACGACAAAAAAACAATAGCGTCTACTCGATATTTTTCTATACGATACATTCTGACATGGGTAAGAAAAGATAATTCATTTTACACCAACCACCGCACAATACATACAGGATTTACCGTGAACCACAGTCCGTTCACCGGTTCTTTTTTCTTCCAACACATTTGTCCAGAGAAGTACAATACCTTTCATTTAACCGTGCATACATTTTGTCTTATTAGTTTCTGTAAAAAATATTCCTTGTATACTTTTTCGAAATTTGATAACATGTTTGGAACAACCTGGTATATGTTAAGACATGCTACGTAGGTGTATTCAGCCAATCTTTAAAAAAGCTTGACACGTTCAAGATGAATAATCAAAGATATGTTAATTTTGAAACCGTTTTGTTGAAATTGATCATTTAAATGCAACCTTTAAAAATGTTTTATGGGTGTTTTCAGTTTGTTTTTATGTCGACAAAACAAGCTATCAATCTGTTTCAAATCTTCCTCAATGACAGTGAAAGGCAAAAAATAAAACATGTGATGTAAGATCAGCAAAAGTAAACTATTTTTGACAAAGGTGAATTAAACTTGTATTATACCATCGGTTGCAAACATTTACACAAAATTCTCATGTCACTTAGATTTTCTACATCATAATAAAAAGCCACATGAGTGATGATATCAATTGAAAATGCTGCTAATAAAGAATTGCAATTTCCACTGATACTAAGTAACGTGGATGTATGAATCTTACTCTATTATTGTCTCATTGAATTGTGTTGCAGAGTACAGAAACTAAAGACCATAGCGACACTGCACAAGAGTACAATTCACAAGATGCAGCAGAAAATATGTTGAACAGTGAATCATCGGATATCGATGTACGTAAATTTATTACGATTTTGTGATTGCAATACAGTACACACATTTAAACATTTTATTTAAGATTATATATAGTTCAGATTTTTTTCAAGCTCTAGTATCGAACTGTAATTAAGAGATGCATTCTGGTAAGTGTTATGTTACACTTACACATTTTTTATGGATGTAGTTCACCAACAACAAATTATGATGTTGTGATATTTTCATATTTTTATATGATCTCACACACAGGAAAACAACTGTATTGTACAGGATAGTGACAATGACAAAGACTATATTCCGGAAGAAGGCGATGCATCGTCAGATGAGTCGGTAGTTGTCGAACTCATACCAAACATTCAAAGATTTTAAAAGAAGACAGCGTCAACACTACCTCCTGTAAAATCCTTGCAATCTCGTGAACAGGACGAATCATCCGCAGAGGCACACAAAACCAACATCACCATCGCTCAAACAAATAATAGTGAATACAGACATTACGATAAGAGATGTTATTGCATGTTTTGCGAAAAGGCTCAAACAAAACTAAAAAAAACTTTGGCTTTGGCAGCATAAAGATGAGCAAGATGTGAAAGATCTATTAAATACGGAAAATTCAGCAGAAAATAAAAAAATGTATGAACAAATAAGGAACGTTGGGAACCATCTCCATAATGTTAAAGTATTGCGAGATGGCCAAGGACAGCTGTTTGTGTCATACAGACAACGTCACAATCAACGCGTAGCTGCAGACGAGTATGGACCTTGTCCTTACTGTTTCGGGTATTACCCGAAGAAAATCTTGTGGAGGCACAATCAAAAATGTAAGTTTACAAATGCAGCGTGATAAAGAAAACGACTCGCTTTAGAGAGAAGCCTGCTATTACCAAAATCAAAAGAAGGAAGCACTATTTTTAGACGAGTAATCGAGTCCATGAGAAACGACGAATTAAGTCGCATAGTCATAAGTGATAATACAATCCTTGCATTCGGTGAAAAACTCTGTACAAAATAGGACCATGATGAAGAGCAACACAATTATATTAGACAGAAGTTAAGAGAAGTTGGTAGATTGCTGAAAGACATGCGATCTTGTTCAGGCAATGTTGAAAAGTCTTTGGAGAATTTCATGTATCCAGATGCTTTAAAATTTATTACACAATCTTGCAAAAACGTTACAGGCTTCGACGGAAACACCAATACTTATGCTACACCATCATTTGCCTTAAAGATTGGCAAAACGCTTCAGAAATGTCTAAAAATTCTAACTTTGAAAGCAATCGAAACAAACAACCGGGATCTGCAAACAAGGGCTGAGGAGCTTTCAAAACTATTTGAAATTAATTGGACGGATGACTTGTCTTCCAATGCCTTAAGCACACTCCATGAGGCTTAGCAGAACAGTCAGAAAGGACTGTTGCCATTGGAAAATGATGTCAAAGTAATGTCTGAATACCTACGACATGAAGCAGAAACACATGCAAATACCTTACAAGGATCAGCAAGTGATTGCGAGAAAAGGCAAGCATGGCATAAGTTGTCTGAAATCTGCTTGTGCCAAACTATTCTGTTTTATCGAAGACGATCAGGCGAGGTGTCAAAAATGACAGTCGAAGAATATTCAAAAAACAAATTGACAAATGACGATGGAGAATTAGATGGATGTTTAACAAAACGGGAAAAAGACCTTTGCCGTTATTTTTACCGTACAGAGATTATTGCAAAACGAGGTCGAATAGCTGCAGTACTGTTTCCAAGACAGGTGAAAGAAAATATCGACCTCCTCATACGCAGCAGAAATTCTCTAACAAACTGTTTCAATAGTAAATATCTTTTCCCAACAAAATCTGCATCATCGCATATTCGTGAGACAGATGTATTACGTTCGATTGCAATTTACTGTGGAGCTGAACATCCGGCAAGGCTTCGTTCTACAAAGTTAAGGAAACATATTGCCACAATGACTCAGCTTTTTAACTTGTCTGACAATGAATAAGACATTCTAGCTAAATTTCACGACATTCGGGTACATAGAGAATTCTACAGATTACCAGATGGAATCATGCAGGTTGCCAAAGTCAGCAAGCTGCTCATGATGATGGAAAGTGGACAAATTACCAGAAGTTCTGTAGATTCGCTAGACGATATTGATGTTGACGACGAATGTATTGAATGTATGCCGCATGTTCAGTGTTAAATTCATACAGTAAACTTGTATAATGTTAATAATGGGCTCATTACCGAACTTGATAACCTGAAGTGATAAAAAGAATTACAAACATTTTATGAAATATACTTGTGTTATGCAAGGCAATTCTTTTTTATCGGAGACGACCAGGTAAGGTGGAATGTAAAGTCTACACTCATTTTGTGGTCAATAAGGTTTACATTGGCTACTTCTAATTTTTCAATTTCAATGCACTAACTGCATATTTATTTGGTAAGCTTCGGTTGTTTCCATCATTGTTATATTATAAACTCAATATAATTTTTGATCTGGTGATTTACACGACAGATGAACAATATTCTTCTGAATCATCAGAAAATGAATATACTGAAGACCTTGAAACTCTGCTTCCCAGCACAAGCCAACCAAAAATAACAGACAAAGGTATGCATGCACATGTGAATGCATTTAAGTTATGTATCTATAAGTTTCTTATGTTTCTTAGAACATGATTTGCTTACATGTAATTGTTTGATTCATTAGGCAAAATAATGTTTCCAAATTTGTCGTGTGACATCGATGTCATTATCAGGTGCCGTAAGTACCTGGAGGCTTTTGACGTAATTTTGCCATGAAAAATTGTACTGAAGTATATATATTTAATATGAATATCTTACACATGGCAGTTAGCGACGTCATATGGTGTTTTATTATCCATGTACAGAAAAGGGTACTTCAAATACCAGGAGAACAAAACAAGCAGCCAAAAAGCAATGGAGTGAAAACGAAAAAGGAGCTGTTCACAGACACTTAGATCGTTTTTTGATAATGGGTAAATTACCAGGGAAAAAAGAAATACTTGCTTTTATTGAAAGTGAGAATGAACTTCACAACAGAAGTTGGAAAAATGTCAAAGACTTTTGCAGAAATTAAATTGAAACAAAAAAGCGACGGGGACTTTTAACTTAAAAAATATTACACATATAATGCACGTTTAGGAGAATACGTTAAAGGATGAAGTTGCCACATGTGTTTTGTGTGTTTTCTTGTTCTATATACTCTTTTCGAAAACGATATATGTGTGCTTATTGTATTTGAATGTTTTATTAATACGGTTCAGTCAAAAACGATATTTGTTCATAATCATATCGCCGAACAAATTAGAATTGGTATATAGTTCGGCTAAAGAGTGTTTCTTTGTACTCTCTATTACGAGTTTCTACGAGTTACTCACTATACAAGTTATTTTTACCCCAAACTTGGTGAATATGAATGAATATAGCAAACATGATAACAAATCAATCTAGAAGGCTAAACGTTCAGAGAAGGCACACAAAAAATCAGTCGAATAAATGGAAACAAACATTTTGTTCAAGCATAACAAACAAACACTTTTAGATGTAATAAGATAAATGTTAATAACATAAAAAACTACTGCTAAACTACTGCTACAATGTGAAGAATACAAATGAATATTTTGTCAATTTTACAAAATTTGTTTTGAATGACAGGTGTCTGACTTGCAGTTGAGTACTTAATAGTTATTTTAAAGTAAAAATTCACCAATATGTAAATTATTGCGTAAATATCGCACTAGAATTGATTAAATAGTTGCTAAATATTACAATAATTTCCTACACAAACTTTTGTGCATTTGTTTTGCGTGTAGATATTCACATTAACTATCAATTCATATATTTGCTTTGTGTATATAATTGGTATGTTTATATGTTTTTCATATCAAAATTGCTTGATCTACAAAAATTCGCGACGAGTTATGCATTTTTCCCATGTTTTTACTTGAGGTTCATAATTCAACGAAGATGAAAATTACTAAGATGCCAGATTTAGTTATGTTTTTGTCTCATTTATGGTTAAAGATCAATTAACATACCCATTTCCCAGACTAAGATATTGTTAAAACAATGTATCGCGTTTGCGACTGACCTCTTTTAGGCATTCTAACACAAGCTATTTACTTGTTTTTTTCGAATACTCTGCATATACACACACTTGAACAAGCTGTAGATTACCTAGAACAAAACATATTTGAAACATATATTTATATGTGATATGTAAATGCATGCACAAAGCTAATAATTAATCATGTTTATACACTTTGCGATATTATGCTATAATGTCGGTTGTTTTAAGTGATTAATCATTATGTTAACCATGTTATCTGTCATCTGGAATGTAATTAAGTGTTTTGACATGTATGCGAACTTGATCTTGTTCGATTTGGTGCGGTATATTCAGAATTGAGTCACACTGTTATAATATTCCTGTTATGTACATATTATTTTTAAGTTGGCACCAACAAAGGTCTTACAATTGATCCACATGTGAACTCCCCAGTAAGTATATATACTATAATGTAAGTGATTTAAAATAATATTAAACTACGTGTTTGATAAGTGTTTGCTTTGGTACATATTTAATTATTGGTATTTTTATATAATGATAATGCTGTCAAAATCAGCGGTGATTGTACGTGTATAACAACATTAATTATAACTTTTATATTGTTTTCAACAAATAATATATGGTTGACACATCGACATAAATTTTCAGTGCTTAAAATACACTCTTTCTATTATATTTTATGCAAAAATTAGGTACATAAGTTGGTTTACATAAAGGTAGTTTGAACAAAATACGTGAATTCAAATCTTGAAAAAAGGTGTTTGGTTTGCAAGGAAAAACTAAGCGATTGCCAGTGACTATTTTCCTTAAAATATAATCTGTTATTTCGATAGGTAGAATTAAATGTAAGTTCATTATTAACGTTATACCGTTTTTGGCATTCTCTACTCAAACAAGTGCATACATACTGTATTTTTTAATACAGCACAGGTGTAATGGTATCACAGTTGTAGAATTGGAATTCATATATTATAACAATAAATACTGATCATTATTCAGATTGACCTACCGCCGTAGACTAAGTCACTGGCGCATCAAAATGCATTGTTATCAAGTCGTTTTTCTAGTTTACTTAACTATTTTGTTTCTCAGGCCTCGCCACATTCGTTGTGAAACGTTCATGATTGTTTAAACTTACAGATTTTATTATTTTTGAAAATGCAATAAATGTATTTAAGACAATTTAAGTGAAGTGGAAGTTGCCATGCGTGTGAATGAATTTTCTGATGTTTACCTGTTTCAGGGGATTAAATGCATGAGTTATTTTACGATGTCAGAGTAAGGACAAAGTAAATTTACATTACTCAATCTACATGCATATGGGCAGCTCTACTTTTAGGATAAAAAACTTCATAGTACGTGAAAATCGTGAATATTTTTTTCTGATGGAAAAAAGGAATTAAACAAGTAAGCCGCCTCCCCCTCTCCTTCATTCGGTTTGACAAATAGCGTGGCCTGAAAAAAAATAACATTATTTTAGCATTTTAAGCATTATTGAGCATTTAAACATAAAAACGAAAGCGAAATTAGTTTAAGCGCTCTATGCTTTTATATGCAAAAAACTCTCCAAATAAAGAAGGGAAAAATAAAGCAAAAAGTTAGTTTCCAAGCATAATGGTATGTAGTTACACTATTTGTTTAATCAAGTTGAAAAATATCCCATTTAGATAGAGTATTTGTTAAAAAAAATGTGTTTGATACAATGTTAGTAGAGTTGAATATCTATAAATGTGTATGCGTGTGTATGCTTGTGTGTATGCGTATGTGTATGCGTGCGTATGCTTTTGTGTATGCGTGTGTGTATGTGTGCGTGTGCTTGTGTGTGTGAGCGCGCGCTCATGCATGCGTGCGTGTGTATGTGTGCGTGCGTGTGTGTGTGTGTGCGTGCGTGCATGCGTGTATGCGTACGTGTGTGCTTGTTTCTCTCGGTTTGTGTGTGTGCAAGCCATACATAATTGAAAAAAAAAAGCAAAACAACAAACAGTTACAAAATATACACATGTAAACAGCATAAAGGGAACAAAAGGGACGCGCAAAAGGAAACGTTTTAAAAACTCATGCATATTATTTCATATCTCTTTAAAAAAAACATATACCCATCAAAAAGTACATGTTGTAAATATCCTATTTAGAAAGAATATTTGTTCAAAAGAAATGTGTTAGATACAATGTTAGCAGAGTTGAATATTTATAAATGTGTATGCGTGTGTATGCGTGTGTGTGTGCGGGTGTGTATGTGTGTGTGTGTGTGTGTGTGTGTGTGTGTGTGTGTGTGTGTGTGTGTGTGTGTGTGTGTGTGTGTGTGTGTGTGTGTGTGTGTGTGTGTGTGTGTGTGTGTGTGTGTGTGTGTGTGTGTGTGTGTGTGTGTGTGTGTGTGTGTGTGTGTGTGTGTGTGTGTGTGTGTGTGTGTGTGTGTGTGTGTGTGTGTGTGTGTGTGTGTGTGTGTGTGTGTGTGTGTGTGTGTGTGTGTGTGTGTGTGTGTGTGTGTGTGTGTGTGTGTGTGTGTGTGTGTGTGTTTGTGTGTGTGTGTGTGTGTGTGTGTGTGTGTGTGTGTGTGTGTGTGTGTGTGTGTGTGTGTGTGTGTGTGTGTGTGTGTGTGTGTGTGTGTGTGTGTGTGTGTGTGTGTGTGTGTGTGTGTGTGTGTGTGTGTGTGGTGTGTGTGTGTGTGTGTGTGTGTGTGTGTGTGTGTGTGTGTGTGTGTGTGTGTGTGTGTGTGTGTGTGTGTGTGTGTGTGTGTGTGTGTGTGTGTGTGTGTGTGTGAATGGTGGAAACTCACTACCCGTCTTACGTTACACACCAAACAACCCACTACATATTGGCAACTCACTACACAAAACCTGGTAGTGACTTTGACATTTTGCTTTCTTTTTGCTAAATTTGACATTTTCTTTTAAAAAAAATGTATTTTGACCATGGATTGACTTGGCGGTTTTTATTCACAATTGTGTGTTGTCGTACACTCTTGCGCGATGTTGCCATTTGCATGTCTCACACATTTTGCTCCATTAATTGTGCGCATGCGCGTGTTTTCCAAAATGACTTCCAAGACCGTGATTCAGATGGGGAATTAAATATATGGTATTTGTATGCTGAATACGTTAATTATAAATGCTATATTAGGCGGTTAAATATTTAATGTTCTTCTTGTATGAAATAAAGCGCACGTTGTCTGTTAAACTGCTTCTTTTCGGATATAAACTGATACGATTTGACTAACGCTTGTATCAAAATAAACATTTTCAAAGCTGATCTTTTACAAGTTAAGTGATGTGGAAAAAAAGCTCAACGACAACGTTATCGGAAACATAAAAAAATATTTGATTTCCATTAGTATTTGCGAAATACGATTTAATTGATTGTAGTTTTGTGAAACATAATCGGTTACTGGTCAGTTCGTACCTATTCTAAGCTCGTACCCTTCAGCATTGTACATTGTACAGGTGCTGAACAACTTTGTTGCAGACTTAAATGTTTAGTGCAATAGGTAACTTTACAATTTTCCATCAGGTTCTTCTTCTTCCATGTGATAAAATCATGTCTGCAATGAGACCTCAAAGAAAGAATTTCAAGAACTTGACTCTTGAGGCAATAAGTGGGACGGACTTGTTTCTAAAACGGGATGAAGAAGTGTTTCCAGGCACCCAGAAAAAAAGGTATGTGCATCAATGAAGGAAAGCATTTAATTGTGTGCAGATTCATCATATAGACAAGTTTATTGTATATAGACGAGTTGATTGTTATTGCTTACAAACAGTTTTCTCGCATGCACAGTCACTGGTTGGCAAAAGCGCTGGTTTCTGATGTGGAAAATATATGCAGTTAGTCATGTTTTCATCAGAAAATAAGTAAGAACTTCTAAAATCAATGCGTAAACATAATAAATGAATTTAAGAACTATATCACACCACACCATAGTCTTTGGAATAATTGTATTGTTATTTTTTTTAATAATTAGCCTAAATGATTGAGGTTCACCGTCCATTGGTCTTCAACTTGGAACCCTGTCAACTGTTTTGTGCATATTAAAGTCGTAATTGTACGTATAATTTATAAAAATAAATGCGTAAACCTTCATGAAAAAGTCGTATTTATCTGGAGCTCTGTTAGTTCAAATATACTTGTAGTTCAGTGTGTATTTGTAATACCCTCACTGAACCGTGATTCGCGACCTCAAGCAAACAATCGCAGTTGAGGACTACAACAAAGTGGATAAATAATAAAATATCTACACACGTTTCAAGAATAATCTATTTCCATTTGTATTCCATCAAAAATCCCAGAAATCACAATTAAATGTTCTTGGCACAACTCAATATCAACACAACACATGTCCAGCGTCGGCCATTTTGAATACAACGTTAAATCGCGGATGAGTGTAAAGGTACAAAAAGTAGTTCCAATTAGGCCAGGCAAACATTGTCCAGTGTTTATAGTAACATAAACTTTTAAAACTATTAATATTTTTAACACTAACATATTTTTAACATTAACAGTTTAATTAATCAGGCTTTTTTGTTATTATTCCTCCGAAATACAATGTGGGCACAGGAATGTACCCCCCCTCCTGATGACTCTCACTTCTGAACAGTAGATCAGATGACACCAGTGCAAGCAGGGATGACCATTCTTCTTGCCATCACACTGTGCCCATTTTGTGAATGTGAGGGAAACACACTGTGCCAATTCACCCGGCTGGAATTTCCTACAAACACAGCTGAGTTCGGACGGGTCAGTTTCATCATCTGAGGCTTCAGACTCAGTGCTGGAGTGCACATGATGGCCCAGCCACTGGATTTCTGTTCAGCGCAGAAGTCATGCAATACTTTTTAGACACTGGAGCAGCTTTCTTAGACTTTGCCGTTGGTTTCTTTGATTTCGGTTTAATTTGGTCCTCCTGATGTTCATGAACAGCTTTCATTACATAGTCACTTGTAAGTTCTTTTCCAGAAACATGCCTACTTAAAGTGTTTCTGGGTTTCTTTTCACTGCTGTTGGTCTGTTTGACAGATTTAAGATGATGTTCAATGTGATCAAATAAATCAAGCTTGTCCTCAACAATGACTCCACCTTCTACAGTTCATTCAGTTCTCTGACTGCACATGCCAACATCTGGGGGCCCAATTTCCAGTGGCTCAAAAACTTGTGCTGGAATGAGGCTAGTTTTTGGCACAGCATTTCTGTCGATGGGATAGATTCCAGTGCGCATGAAACCGCTTTGCAGGTTAGTGACATTCAACGCCTTTGCATAGACCTTGCAGGATATTTCACATATGTAGTAGCGCGTGATCGCTGCACTGGTTTCCCTGATGACTTTGTGACATTGTGCGTTGTACATCTTCTGGAAGGGACCATAACACGCAACATCTAGTGGTTGACATAAGTGGCTGGTATGAGCTGGCAGAACAAACAAAATAATATTTTGCTTCTTAGCCCATTCTGCAAGTGTTAAAGACACGTGTGATCTGTGCCCATCCAGTAGAAGGATCAGTGGATGTGTTTCTCTACTGGGGACAAATTTGATGAAGTGTTCAGTTAGATAGCGAGTGAAAACTTCAAGATTTGACCAACCGCTGTCTGACATGGCTGCATCAGTACCAGGAGTTTTGCCTTTTAAAAGGTCCAGATTCAACCTCTGTCCAGAGAAAACAAAGAACGGGGGGACAAATGCTCCACTTGCACTTCCACAGCCTATTATAGTCACTGTCTGACCCTTGCCTGACGTTACTGCTTGCGGCTTAAAGTCTACACTAGAGATGACATGTGGAGGCTTGTGATCAATGGTTACACCTTTTTCATCAGCATTGTAAATCAAGTGTGGTTTGTCCAGTAAATCATGTTTTTGAAGACACTTTTCAAGATTATCAAAATACACATTCACCGTGCTCTCACTTGCCATTTTTGCGCGAGCATACTCCAAACCCCTCGGCTTTGTTAATCGGATTTCTGGCTATCTCTTCATAAACCCCCTCATCCAACTCATGGTCAAGGGTTTATCCTTGGTGCGAATACCAAGCTGGACAGCATACATACTTGCAGCATATACACACTCCTGTTGCGTGTATCCATACCCCAGAGCTGCCATATTCTTGAAATGTTCAACAATTTTAGCCTCCTGGAACTGGTCAAACATGGGAACTTTCCCCATTACACATGTATCTGGGTCAATTTTCAATAAGACCCTGTTTCTAAGTGTGGTCTCTGGAACTTGATACACCCTGGAGGCCTTTAACACTGGCATACCATCTTCCTTGACACTTCTGTAAGCAGCAGTCATTGCCGAGGGAGAGTATAACCTGTATTTGCTGTGAATAGGCTGTGGGGTTTTCTGTAAAAAGTACAAGAAATTTCATAAAAATTAATTCAGAATATAAGAAACCAATGCACTGTTAAACACTTTTCAAAATTTGCTTGGCCTTACTACGAAAATTTCGATGAAGTCACGTGACCTTCATTCACTGATGCAAACGTAAACAATGTCAAAACTTTTGAAACACTGATTTTAGGCACAGCTCTGGGCTTGTTTCCATGGGGATATTTTAAGCATTAAATAAATACATAAATTTAGGATATACATATTGTAACAACAATAAATACCTGTTTAAACCTCATTTTGCCCGGAAAATAATACGTCTGCAAGAGTTGTAGTATATGCAAATGAGATGACGTCAAAATTTCGCACCTGCCGTGACATCTCGCGATATCAAGAAAAAACAAAGATGGCCGCGACCTTACGTACTAGCGATTTTAAGACAGTCGAGGATACACAAATGTAGGATGTAAATTAAAGAGTAAAATGAACTCTAGTGGAGTGTAACCTGCGTTGGGTTCATCTTTCTTTTTAAGAAGACACAAACTCACTAACTATTCCTTCCAGCTGAGAAACCCTAAACCTATTTGTAAGATCTGGTATTGAGGCAACTTACACAGAGTGTGCCAGTATTTTCTATTCTTACTGCCATAACAGATCTTGGGCCACACTTTGTTTTGTCACATATTTTCGCGACCTTCAAAATATTCTTTCTAAATTTTCGTACTTGTTGACGTCAATCCCCTACACAATTCACTCCATACATTAGACACACACGCCATCATTATCACATGGCATACCAAATACCACTTAAGTCTTAAGGGCTTAAGGTGTTAGGTTTTGCACCTTTTTTTATCACTGTTGATTTTCCTGAGTGGATTGAGTAACTCGGATAAGCTATCAATCTATTTCTTTTTAATCCCCCACGCATGGCCATTATGTATCAGTATTGAACATTATTATAAAAGAAAAAGAAGAACGTACAAAAGTCAAATAATTCATCATATTAAAATAATTACATAAATATAAAACATTATTTTATCCTTCAATGGACAAATAAATAAATATATATATAAATTTGGCGCATTGTAGTACACATATTTACATATGTAGCAATGATTTCATCATTTATGTGTCAACAACTTACTCGATTAAAATAAATACCACTGATGTACGACAGGGTTGGCATATTGACCGGTCAATTGAGTATTGACCTGGCCGGCGGTCAATACCCGGTTAAAACCGGTCAATACTGGTCATTATTGGTCTATACTGGTCGATTGAAAATTGTAGCATTTAAACATGACAAAGGAAGAATTTAAGCTATTCTATATTAAATCAATCATTATTCTGTAATTGATAAACTTTTTTTGAGTTATCTATTGTAAAAAAATCTTTAAAGCTGTAAAAAATACTTCTTTATTATTTATGGAAACAGTCTCAAATACAAAAGAACTAAGGCAATAACTTTATCTCAGTGTATCACATCTGTTACTGAAGTATTATTGCTATTGTAGTTACCATAGTATTTCACTGATCTATTGATAGATCTATTTGATAAGCTGATGGACAAACAGAACTCTTGTGTTTTCTTGGGTCATAAATGATCTGGCCCCTAAGCCTTTATTGGTAATAAAATGCATGCTCTGATAGTGACAATGAAGAAAATCTGCCCTTAGGCTATTTCATTTCACTCAAACAAAATGAGATAACTTGCTATTATTGTTATTAATTTAATAGTTACTTCTAACTTGTCTCCTTTCTATATTAAGAGGGTTTTCATATTTATAAGTTCAATTGGTCTTCAAATGAATAAGCAATCAAAGTTCTTGATTTTGGCAACAAATAATGTTTACAATTGTGGGTCTACTCTAGACGCTTCTTTTCAATAATTTCTTTCTTTTAATAATTATTTCTTATAATGTTTTTTTTTATTATCAATGGAAAATTAAATTTTGTATCACTGTTTTGTTAAAGAAATCCAGGCAAGAATACATGACAAGTAAGGGTTGTGTCAAAGGTGCCATGTAAGGCCCTATTTTCAGTTTTGGGTGCCCTAACCTGTATAGGTGAGAAGACTGTGAAAGACTGTGGAGACAGTGGGGCATGAGGAACAACTAATACACAGTAATTGACAGGTTCTTGTTGAATCAAGCACAGAATTTTCTGAGCATTAATAATTCGTTAGAATTGAAAAAAAAATCAATCGACTAGATAAATCGAATTGACTTACTTGACTCATTTGCAAAATTTTGAGAGATTGGCCTACAAATTGCATGAACAGGTATAAAATAGTGGGTATTAATAGCTTAAGACATTATTGGCAACATGTCTGTTTAATTTATATTATTAATATTGTTTAATTAAGCATGGAATATTAATCAAAATTGGGTGTAAAGTTCAATCGACCAGTATTGACCAGTAATGACCACTTTGGGAGTATTGACCGGGGCTGTTTTAATCGGTAAAAACTGCCAGTTAAAACCGGGGGCGGTCGATTGGTGCCAACCCTGATGTACGATGAGCCTTCTATGTTTGTATTAAGGATAATTTTGATACTAGAATGATCGTAATAATTATAAAACATGCTTACAAGGTCATCCTTTAAAAACAACAGAAAGATACAGGTTATCTATACTATATGAGTGACGATGGTGATGATTATGATGATGATGCAGTTGATGATGATTAAAAGTGCAAGCATTCGCTGATTGCATTAAAACATTTATGTTTACTGAACCACCATTTTATTGGATTAGTATTAGAAATATGCAAAAACTTATTGTCTTTTGTTTCTTCAATATTTTAAAACTTATTCATTAAGACGAAGAAAGTGATAAAACAACGCACGACTGCATGCATTTTTCAAGGTTCAAGATACAAGTGAAAGCATTTTTAATCTTGCTTATAATTACTGGACAGACAATCGCCACCTGTTGGGAGGGGGGCAGGCACTTTGGGTCACTAATGTTTATGACACCCGTGTTAATAGTAAGTATCTGCCAAACAAAGGGCCAATTAAACCTCGGCACGAGTGTCGACGCTTGTGAACACATGCAAATTATTATCTCAAAATTTCCCAAAAGGAAGGCATATTCCGTCAATTTTGTTCCAAAATTATCTGCAAGTAAACACATAAAATGAGCACTTTCACTAAACACTTAAAGCGAAAATCAATGTGAATCAATATTTGAGTAGATTTTTTCTTTTGATATCAAGCAATTAAAACGACCTGTAATTCCCAATTGGAACATTTCACAACGGGAATTTTCCCAACTTCAGGGTTTTTCGCGCTAATTTTTTTCAATTGGCATGGTACAAGTACTTTTCCCAATTGGGGAAGAAAAATCACTGAAGTCCGATAAACTCCACATGGTCATGTTACAAATGTAAATGACTGTGTTAAATTTTCAAAATTTCCTATATTTTGGGGAAAATATTCCTTTATTGTTCCTTTATTTTCTTGGTTACGATGTTTACAGCCTGTTTTTTCCCCCAAGATGCGCATTTACAATGTACCTGGATGCTTACCAGTATTTTTCACCTATGCCAAATTTATTGGGATAATTCCTTTAAACCAAAGGCGTTTTCACCTTATTAAACAGAGGCCTATTTCAGAATACTTCACAATTCCAAAAAGAAGTGTTTTTTATCACAATACTGAGCTAAACATTCTCAACTGGAATAAATAAATGAACACTCAAGAGTATAAATTTTCATGTATTTGATCTTTTCTCTTGGGCTCAATAAAAATGCATGTGTGTGTAATCATAAAGATAATGGTCAAAGTACTGTGCCTATTTCTCAACCATGTTTATATTGTTTCTAAAATTTTTAAATTTTGAGAAAATAACGTGCTTATTTTCACAAAATGATCAGACTAGGGTTTCATGACAAATTTGGGTGATTAACACCTGCCCTAGATTGTAATTATAACAATAATATGTTTTCATGTTCTTTAATTATAGGAAGATGTGTGCATACACATTCCCACATCGAAAAGGGGGATATTTTTCTGAAATATGAAGGGATGTTAACAAGGAAGGAGCCGATTGGAAATGACACATATGTGTTTGAATTCCGATTCAAGGGGAAAAAAATGTTGGTATGTATAAATCTTTAACACAAATCATGTTTTTTCTGTAAACCCAGTATGGCCAAACATGTTCTTTTTCTGTAGTGTATTAAAATAGGTTATTTTGTCATAGAAATTTATAAATTCATACACCATACTCTGATACTGTTATAATCATATTACAAAAAATATTGTTATGTGATGGTAATCGTTACTTAAAAATTATACCCTCACAAACAAAGTTTAGGTGGGATATCAGGCATTTCCCCAGGCGCTTTAAGCATCAGGGAGCCCTTGGGCCATAATCTTAAAAGACTTTATTTAATTAACGCACTAACTATGCTCACCAACTTTTGTTGCTGTGATTCTTCAACGTGTTTTTAAAATCATATACAGACACTGTGGAATAAAAAGATTCAACAGCTTTTCAAAAATGTTAAGTTTAAATTTATATGTTAAATAATTGTACTTATTGTCTTACTTAAATTGTACTGTAAGATTTGATTTAGTACCTTAAAATTAAACAAGTTGAATGGTTTATATATATATGTGCCTAGTGTGTTTGCCAATTTCATGACTTACATAGTGTATGTGCCACTGTAGTGACTTGCATATAAATATTAAATATTTATCTATATTTTATATACTATATAGTTAAATATATATATTAATTAACTTTTACAAATCCTAATAAGTTTTATTGTTTATTTCTCTTTCAATTAGGTTTGATGGAACTACAGAAGATGGCAGTTTTGGAAGGCTTGTAAATGACTCCACCAACGGCATTTGTAAAGTGCAGTGCTTTGAAGAGGAGGGTCTATCAAGCTTATAATTTGTTGCCCTCCGTGACATTCTGCCACTGGTCAGATGCTACAGTTGACTGTGCCAGCGTCATCTCTCGTGCAGAGAAGAAGTTGTGTATAATTATGGTGCAGAACCATATCCATGGGGGCAAAAGGTACTTATTAATAAAGAAATGTTTCCTCTAAATGGCCCTTTTTAGCTCGACTATTATATATGAAATATATATAGTAGAGCTATCCTACTCACCCCGGGGTTAGCGTCTGCGTTTGCGTGCAAATGTTAAAGTTTTCGTACTACCCCAAATACCGGTATTTTCTTTGTCCCTTGACATATTGCTTTCATATTTTGCATACTTGTTTACCAACATGACCCCAACCTATAAACAAGAGCAGACAACTCCATCAAGCATTTTGTCATAATTATGGCCCCTTTTCCACGTAGAATATGCAGCAAATGTTAAAGTTTTCGTACTACCCCATTTATGTTCATTGTCCCTTGACATATTGCTTTCATATTTTGCATACTTGTTTACCAACAGCACCCCAACGTATAAACAAGAGCAGACAACTCTATCAAGCATTTTGTCATAATTATTGCCTCTTTTATACTTAGAATATGCATATTATTGATAAATCTATGTTAAAGTTTGCGTACTACCCCAAATATTTCCTATATCCTTTGACATATTGTTTTTATATGTTGCATACTTGTTAACCAACATGACCCCAACCTATAAACAAGAGCAGACCACTGTATCAAGCATTTTTACATAATTATGGCCCCTGTTAAACTTAGATAATTGAACATTTCGCTTAAATTGCCATTTCTTCTTTATTAATGATCACATTTTATTATTACGTTGACAAAACAACACTTACCTGAATACCACAATGGATTCCACCCAAACAATACCCCACGCCCCTACCCAGAATCCCTTCCGCCCCCCAACCTCCCCCCCCCCATTTTTTTTTAAACATCATCTAATAAATTACGCCACCCCACATTATACCCCCTCTCACCATGCATACATCTGGTTGCCATGCCAACCGAAAGGAAAAAATCTAAAAAACTGCAAGGTCTAAGGCTTAGATATTTGGCATGAAACATCGTCTGGTAGAACTCTACCAAGATTGTTTAAAGTACACTGCAACGTCGATATATTGCAGACCAGTATATCGCGCTGACTGATATATCACGCTTCAGCTATGGCTTCCGAAAATCCGACAAGCATGGAAACTAAATGACATGTTTTAATCTGAGAATTCGCTAACTTAAGCAGAAAATCGGTTCTAGCTAGTAACACCCTATATTTTGCGGCCTACTATGGCACGCAGTGAAGCCTGAAAACAGTAGATTAGTGACAGTGTTGTTTGCACACATCTGGGGTTGTTTTTAGCACTTAAGAAAGAACTAATTAGTGTCACTGCATAGGTAATAAAGGCAGTATACCGGTATATAAATCGTAAAATTTCGCTACTGGTCCTTCTGTCTCTGTACACCAAATACATCGCAAAAATGGTAATGGTAAAACTATGAGTAATATTGATTATCTGAACCTGAACTACATGTAACTACAATACATTGAAGTTATAATGTGATCAAAGTCTTCAAGTCATTTTGTGAGAAAGAAATTTAAGTTGTTGTGTCATATTTGCTACTATGTTACATATATTGATAGGTAGCAAACAAAGTTAAGTCATTTAAAGTTACAGTTTTATTTATACAGAGTTTTTTATTCCCCTGACATCTTGATGCAGGACACATAATGATTGTCTTTGCCATTAGTAAATCCGTCCACAGAATGGTCTAGTGCAGGGATTGAACTTAACTGATGGGAGGGGATGGTCCACAGGACCTACTTGTCTGATACTGAATATACTGGTCCCGATAATAAAAAATAATAATAAAACACCAATTTACATTATCACATAGTGCATACAATAGCATAAAAATCAAAATGATTTTCAAAATCCCAAAGTGATAACTCATGACAATACAGGCTTTAGTGGCATGAGTGTTTGTACACACACTATGCAAGTCAGTACACACTATGCAAGTCACTACACAGTACTCACAATGCAACAAGCCAGTACACACTATACAAGTCACTACCCAGTACTCACTATGCAACAAGCCAGTACACACAATACAAGTCACTACCCAGTACACACTATGCAAGCCAGTACATACTATGCAAGTCACTACACATAGTTCATTAAGTTTATGAGTATTAATTAGTACCGGTATTTGTTTGTGTTTTAATAATAAATGTTTAAATCTTCAGGACAGGTTTGATTTATACACTGATGTTGGAGCTTGGAAAAAGCCACTTGACTACATTACCCAGCTCAGGCAGTCTGCAATATTCAAAGAAGTGAGGACTTTGAGGTATACATAATTTGTATGGATCATGGTGATAAAACAACATACATCATAGATAGCTGAATCAGGGCTTTTTCCTTCTGTGAGAATGGCCGTTTTTCACAAATTCACTTAAATTAAACAGGATGGGTCACATAGAACTACACCTCATTGCATTGCTGCATGTCCCTATTCGAATGTTATACTGTCCTCAGTTTTACTTTACACTGTCCTAATTAGATTAGATATTACTTTTTATATTATACAGTTCTTGATGACTGCAGTGTCCATGACTAAGATGTTGAACCAGATGGCCTAGATCCAGAACTGACTACATGGACCAAGGTATTCTTTTCTGTGAAACCTTTTGAAAGAAAAAGATTTCATGTACCTCAGGCTAGTTCAGTTGACAGGGAATTTGTCCATAAAACCCACATTCACAAGTTAGATTTAAATGAAGAAGGAATTTATATTTACCAACAACTAAATGTATAATTGTAATCAAGAAAAGCAGCAGTAAAATTTTTAATGATTAATGTTGATTTTTTTTGCCTGTGGACTTCAAGCACAATTTTGTTCTGAGTGCTGACTACTGTTACATATATGAATGATTACTTGAAACCCAAAATACTGATGGTTTGCTTTGTTGTTTTGTCCTAAATTACCTTTATCAAATAGAATAGAATGTCTACAGTTTTAATTCTGTTAACAAATATGAATATATATGTCATTATTTTCATTGTGTTTCTACATGTTCCCATTTGTAGGTTACACTGATCTGAGTATAAGTTCACACTGTCCTTATTTGGGGTCAGTAAGATTGGATATCAATTTTTATTCACACAATACTGATGAACATTTGGTCATTTGTATACATTCTAATTTTCTATGTCCCTTAATAGTTCAATGTTCAAATCTTCAGGACGAGTTTGCCATATGCAGTCGCTGATGTTGGAACTTGGGACAAGCAGTTTGAATACATTGCCCAGCACAGGCAGTCTGAAATGCTGGAATAAGACATATGGGGGGTGCAAAACAGCATGAAGCAAGGTATTCTTTGGTGTGAAATATGTTGAAAAAAGGTTTACATATACATCAAGCTAGTTCTATTATTTTGGTACTGGTTGATCAACCTCACATGCACAAGTTGGATGACAGTAACAGTCACAATGTTTACATTTTAAAATTAATGCATGTGTCTCAATCTGTTTTCTTATGTTATGTTGTTACATGTACTGTCATGAGTCTGCATCCAAAGTTCCATCGGTTACCCTCTTGGCAGCTACGTATGATTCGGCGTAAAGTCGCCAAGGTTAGCCCAGGCAGCCTTCCGGCACTTTGTCAGAGGCCAGATCATCAGAGATGTGATTGAGAGTCATGAGGTAGCTGCTGTCAAAGATTGGGCTCGGATCTGACAAGCAGCCAATAGTTTGCCTTTTAAAGAGTGCGGCATATCATTCCCACAAGGTACATTTTATAACAAAATGAATAAATACTTGTTATATACATGTGTCACCATTATTCAATTGAGCTGTTCATAATGTTATTATATTTTAATAAGAGTGAACTGCAACCTCATTTTTATTGTACTTTCACCTATATGGAACATGTGTTTGTAAATGTTTTTAATGTTTCTTAGGATTCAAGACAAATAGTGTAAGCATTTTTTTTTGATAATACTATGTGTAATTAGTTAAATATTTTAGAAAAATATGTACAGTACTATATGATTGAATGCATATACTTCACTTTCCTTATTTTATCCGAAGAAGAACTTCAATGTTGAGTTTGTAAATATGTTTTAACATGTTTGGTATTCATATTAGTTGTTGCTATTTTATATGTGTTCTGTTCTTGTAGTTAGTTCATGTACTGTAATAAGGTATTGATAAGAAAAGTTCATTGGTTTGGTTTAAAAATGTATTAAGCATTTAGATGATTAATTACTATTATGTATATCTGTCATAGACTTTATAACTGGCAATTTGTTTTAGATAAATAATGTTGGATTATTTGTGGCTTCAAGGCACAGAAGACATCCCAGATACAGATGATTCCTTGTGTTCCAACATCACATGAAATTATTTCATTTTTGATTGGTAAATGTTTGGACACTAACCACTTTATCAGGATTTAAGATCAAATAAGCAAGCATAGATATACACATATATATCCAGTTCAAACTGTGTTTGATTTCAGTTATTAGTGCTATGTTCATATTGTATAAACCATTAACTTCAACAATTACAGAAGACGTGCATTGCCCCATCTTCTTTGTCCAGCCACCTGGCCTGACTTGTAACAGGTATCGGGATTCCCTGCTGGAGTAGTTGTGTGCTAACTTCTCGGGTTCAACCACCAATGATGGATTTCCCAAGGCTACAGCTACATACTGAAGATGATAGTCAACAGTCAGCTTGTGATGTAAGAAACGGGCATTCAGCCGACGAATATAAACCAGCACATCTTTACTGCTTGCTAGGTATATAGTGACGAGTACATGCAACTGTTTAGTTGTTGAAACTTTTTAATTGTTTTCCCTTGTGTCATCAGTAACAGCATTTAGCCAATGTAAATTTTGATGTATTCGTTATTAAGTTATCATGGAACCTTTGAATAGAATAATGTAAGTGTTAATATCTGTAACATTATTGTTAATTTTATTATTAAGCTAAATAATTTTTGTGTACATTATTCTTTCTTGAAGAAATTTGTGATAAAATGATTTCGCTTTCCAAGCACGTGTTCTTTGTACACATGTTCATGTATTTGACTTTATCTGTTTGTTGTATCTGTTTGTTGTACATTTTTATACTAGTTGGAAACTGTGTAGCGCTATGATTTTAGCAATTTTATTGATAATTTGATAGAAAATGACTGTTCCACAATACTATTTAGTGTCTGTTCATGTCAATCTAGTCAATTAAATTTTATAGTGTTGTGTTTAAATTATTGGAGATTATTTAATGCATGTTATATCAATTAAAAAGTGATATTTCTTACAGTACAAGTAATCCAACTATTATTCTCGTTAAGTGTTACAACTCTGATTGTATATGAATATTGAAAAGTCATATAGATCTAAATATATTTTATGCTGCACAAACTTTGTGTCATGTTGAGTTATTTCTGTTACTATCCTAGTATAAGAAACATACAATTGTAGTTCTCTAGAATTGGTAGTTATTTAAATATTTGTTTTGTTTTATTTGTTGCAGTTTCTTACTGCCTCAATTGTACCAACACATGTAAATAAATACGACAAATTTGCAACACGCTGCTAGGTTATCTGTTGTGATTTTCAATCCGGAACAATAATCAATTAACATAAGAAATGCATTTAATTGTTTCTTTAACAAAAATGTGTAGTGTAAAAAGGTCAGTTGCCTTGGAGATGGGAACCCACACGAGATCCTGATCCAGGGCAGCTCTAAAGGCGAGCCCCTATGGTGCATGTCATAAATAAAGTGACATCTGCCTTCAAAAGCAGATGAAGAATGAATTTTGTTTAAAAGAGCTTTAAACAAGTATTTACACATTTATGTATCAAGACTAATGGAAATAGTAAATGCAGATGACAGAAATAATTGTAAGCAATATTGCTGTTACTGGAAAAATCCTTATAGTGTAAGCAAACACACCTTTCCATATGGAGAGGAAATCCAGGTTCATATCCTGGTGGGGATCCCATATCAGCAGCAACTCGCGTAATGTACATATAAATTATACAAAGAATAGTATGTGTTGTCATAGTGTATGATATTTCATATTCATATTTAAATAGATATTAAGTTTTTGATGATTTTCTCTATCACACACACACATATGCAATATTTATATGTATTTTTACTTCATGTGACTTATCATTAGTATTAAGACACCATCATTAGTTCCACGCTACAAAAAAGGCCCATCACTTTGTCCTGGCAATTAATTATAATTAATACCCTTTTTTGCTTTAAAAAGAAAAGGGTTTGTTTTCAACAATGAACATCTTTGTTTCTACTACAGAATCTGATATTCATATCTTGAGTGTCTTAATATAAGGCAAATACTGAAAAAAATGTGATTTTCATGAAGTATTTTGTCAGTTTTCGTGTGCAGTGCTCTTGAAAAGAGCAGGGAGTCGACCTTGCTGGAACAGGTGCTCACTCTTCAGTCTGCTAGACGGGTAGCGCCCAAGTAACTGCCAGCGCTCATGAAAAGGCAAGACGCCCTGGAGATGGGAACCACTGACTCACAAGATCAGTTCCCCATCTTGAACAGCACTTAAGGCGACCACCTTAAAGCCTACTGTCTGGAATACATCAGTGTGCAGAGCTTATACGTCAAGTTGAAGACTTGCAATTCATCTCATGGACAGTGATAAAACATTTAAACAAAACTGTATAATTATGACTGAAAAATCTAAACAAAAATAAAATGTGTTGTTGCCTTATGCCAGTGTGATGGCACACTGGTCGCTTTACTATATGCTGCAATAAGTTGCTTATTTTCAAGGATGAGTCTTTGTTGACTGCTTTAATAAATACATAATGTAAAATTACCTGCTCAACTATGAAATTATGTGAATCAAATATTGTGTACAACTACTGCTGGCCTCATTAAAGAAACACAATTGAAGCTTCATTACTAAATGTGTGCGCAAAAATTATGTCCCGATTCTAATCAGTGACTCCTTTGTGTAGCTTATGTCTAACGACTGTTCAGTTTAGCTGCTGTTTTCACCAAGTAAGTTAGTTAGCAAATACAGTCTACTTTTCTAATCATTTTGCTATATATATATATATATATATATATATATATATATATATATATATATATATATATATATATATATATATATATATATATATATATATATATATTGCTATAAAGTGACTGTTTAAAATGAATCAGATATCTAAGATTAACATTGTCTAATTTTTTTTTAAACTTAAAATCTCTTGTCGTAAGGTATAACTTCCTGGACTAGTTTTCACAATTGCATATGTATTGCGCAAAATTTTTTGTTCATTCGAATTCAAGTGATTTAACAGTCAATAAATTAATATTTAATAAAAACGGTTTTAGTTGAATAATAATTGATGTTTTGGCTATTCTGTCTTTTTTACACTTATACATTATTTCTATACAATTGTGGATATAATTGAATTTCAGATTGATATTATTTGACTTTTTGACAATTATTGCACTCTACTGATTAATATACACAATCGAAAAATTTACATATATCTGAAAATCAAGCATAAATACAGTAACTAATTGTTACGAGTTATTACGGATTAAGTTTATATTGTATATTAATGTACATATATATCTTGTACAAATGGTTGCTCATTCGACGATGCAGTCTGTTAAGTTTATAAATGAAGGTCACTCGCTGAATGCCAGATATTTCCAAATCTATCATTTACATTTAATTGATTGCATATCTTTAATATAATTAACGGGTACTTCAAATATAGAGACGTTTTAAAGTTTGTATCGTAGGGAAAAAATAATCACAAGGTCTGTTTTGCGATAGATGTCTGCAGTCGAACTGGAATTTTACTATTATAATAACCGTGTAAATGAAAACTATACGCAACTAAAGTGCCATTAATGATAATCTATTTTTTCGAGATATATATTTCATTCAAAACGATGTACTACTGCAAATGATGTTCTGTGCACTCGAAGTGTCACATTAACAATTCTTTACAATTATGAAGTTAAATATTTTGTTAATAAAATCGTACCCTATGTGATAAGCAATCATTTTATAAATACTTCAAAAGCTTAAGTAAAAATTAACGAATAATCATACACCTATTCTCATTGATCAGCTATCGCGTGTGCATCTAAAAGCTATCGCATGCGAACGTTATCACTATTACGTGCACACGTAATAGCTATCGCATGCGCACGTATTAGTTATATCACTCTCACATAGTAACTATAGCGTGCTCTCATAATTTTATTGCGAACATGATCAACACTATCGCCTGCGTATGTAATACTATCAAGAGCGCATGTTATAATAGCGTAACGCACATAATAACTTAAGTGTGTGCTCGTGATAACTATCTCCTACTCACGTATTTACTATCACTAATGAAATAGCTCTCTTAATGTCAATGCACCATTAAATCCCAGTTCCAGCACATCGGTCTTTGCATGGCGCACTTACGACCTCCAAGATATACACAGAACGCAAAGGTGCTCGTTATGCAGTCGTCGGCAACGTTTGGCGCAGTGACTAGGCACAGAAAGCCATGTGGGCGCGATTACTTAGACCTTATTTCAAATAGGGTCGCCTTTCAAAATAATAAAATATGACTTTCCAAGAGGCACTGAAGAGAGTGCGTATTAAACGCCGTAGAAACACATCTTTGACATCGTTATCTCTGCAGGCGCTGTATAGACGCGCTAGAAAACGTTTAGGGTCGGAGCCATCGGCGTGTTGTGTTGCGTCCTTCAAACCTGCTTATACGCCAATAAGATGTCAGAAAGCAGCCACCAAACCAACATACATAAAGATAGATTAAGCGTCTGTTAAAAGCTTGCTTATCAACATTGCAAATGCATATGTAAATTTACATGTTTTAACTTATTTTTTTAATACATGTAGACATGTCGACCTGTAATACGCTGTCATTAGTGACAGGTCACACTGTTCTCAGTTGTGGGTCACACTGTCCTCGGTGATGGGTCACACTGTCCTCGGTGATCGGTTGCCAAAAAATAAAAATAAGCTTTTTCTTGGGTCCTGCGTCCCTTTTCACAAACATTTAGAGTCTGAATCCGTGACTAAAATACGAGTTACTAAAATTTGAGACATCTTCAAGCTAGAAATTTGTTTTAATCTACCAGGTCATCTTAGTGTTGTCAACACTATGATTGATTTGATGTTATTGACAATAATAAAATTGTATATACGCTATATTAGTCATTTGAGTCTTAAATAAAAAATCTGTATATTTAGGAAAATTATTAAGTTGTGAAATAGTACGTGATTTTAAATCATATTTCCCTCAGATAGTGCAATCTAAAAGGTACGGCGTCTGCGCAAGGCGGCCCCAGTGGTATTCGTCACCGCTGTTAGTTTAAAAGAACTCATAACAAACAGATTACATCACAGCTCTTGTCAATGTGTGTATGCATTTAATAGCGGTGGGTAATATTATTGCGCACGTTATCACTATTGCGTGCACATGTAACAGCTATCGCATGCGCACGCAATAGCTATATCGGTCTCATTTAGTAACTAAAGCGTGCGCTCGTAATTTTATTGCGAACATACTTAATACTATCGCCTGCGTATGTAATACACACACTATGTAAGTCATAAAATTGGCATACACACTAGGCAAGTCGCTACACTGGCATACAACTTTGAAAGTTATTACATTAGCATAAAACTATACAAGTCACTACAGTGGCACACACACTATGTAAGTAATGAAATTGGCATGCAGTGATACACACTAGGCAAGTCACTACACTGGCATAAATCTTTGGAAGTTACTACATTGGCATACACACTATACAAGTCACTACAGAGGCACATACACTATGTAAGTCATGAAATTGGCATACACACTAGGCAAGTCACTACACTGACATAAAAACTATGAAAGTTACTACATTTGGCATACAAACTACTTGTATGCAAATCACTACAAGGGCACACACACTATGTACGTCATGGAATTGGCATACACACAAGGCAAGTCGATACACTGACATAAAACTTTGGAAGTTACTAAATTGGCATAAAACTATGCAAGTCTTTACAGTGGCACACACACTATGTAAGTCATGAAATTGACATGCAGTGATACACACCAGGCAAGTCACTACATTGGCATACTAACTAAGTTAGTTATACGTACTTCACTCGCATAAAACTATGCAAGTCACTACAGTGACACACACACTATGTAAGTCATAAAATTGGTATACACACTAGGCGAGTCATAACACTGGCATAAAACTTTTGAAGTTACTACATTGGTATACAAACTATGCAAGTCACTACAGTGGCACATACACTATGTAAGTCATGAAATTGGCATACACACTAGGCAAGTCACTACACTGGCATAACAAACTAAGTTAGTTACTTCATTGGCATACACACTAGTCAAGTCACTTCAATTGCATAAAAACTATGAAAGTTACTACATTGGCATACAAACTATGCAAATCACTACAGTGGCAAGCACACTAAGTACGTCATAAAATTGGCATACACACTAGGAAAGTCACTACACTGGCATACAACTTTGGAAGTTACGACATTGGCATAAAACTATGCAAGTCACTACAGTGGCACGCATTATGCAAGTCATGAAATTGGCATGCAATGATACACACTAGGCAAGTCACTACACTGGCATAAATCTGTTGAAGTTACTACATTGGCATAACACTATACAAGTCACTACAGTGGCAAACACACTATGTAAGTCATGCAATTGGCATACACACTAGGCGAGTCACTACACTGGCATACAAACTAAGTTAGTTACTACATTGGCATACAAACTACGCAAGTGACTACAGTGGCACACACACTATGTAAGTCATGAAATTAGCATACACACTATGCAAGTCACTACACTGGCATAAAACTTTGGAAGTTACTACATTGGGCTATGTATGTACGCAAACGTTTTGGCAGTAATATAGTTAAATTCTCTATTTTTCCAGTAAATCTCAGTACGTTTCATATGCAAGAGATGTGTTGAGTACCCTATACATATCTAAAACTAAACTATTATTCATATTGCCAAACCATTCTTGTTAAAATGTATTTATAATTCTACATTGTAATTCACATAAAAACAAATTTGTACTAACCGTATTTGCATTTTCGAATGTATAAGAAAATCCATAATCAGTTAACATCTTTTTTTACATTAGATACCCAATTTATTCCGTTTATAACAAACATTGATTGCTTGGTTATACACAGTTTGCATGATAATATTGTCACTATTAACAACTTTAAGCCAATATTGTATAATACGAACATATATATGTACATACAGTGGGTGTCTACCTTATTCTCCATACAGCGTGGTATAACATGTGTTGATTTTAACATTTAACAACGTTTTGCAAAATTTTAAGTGAATGCGTCGGTTTGTTTAAGCTGGCAGAACGACTTATCGGGAGATCTGCTATGCAGCTTTTTACAACGTGAATTACAATAAAAAAATGTCTTCACACGCATTTTAATGATAAAAACTATTACGGTAAATAATTTGAAATTCAGTGAACAGTAATAAGACACGAAACATGATTATATCGTTTGCTACGTATGTCGATTGAATAAAAGAATAATCAATAAAAAAACGCTTACCATTGATTCATAATAAGATCGTTAGTTCGCCTTACATCGGTAGACGGATGTATGCGATGGACATCAACTTTTCAAACAGAGCGTCATGGAGACGAATTAGTATTGCTTTGTTTGTGATGTCCATGGCTGTCAAACATACTCCGGAATAACACGATATTACACGCAATGATTATGAGGAATGGAATACCTTTTTTCCCGATCTTTCATTCATGGCATTTCCCCTGCTTAAGATTTCATTTTAAAATAAAGATCGCAACTATGTTAATAGTAACAATTAACACACTTTTTGGGAAAGAATTTGTGTCTGCATGGTCACCATAAACCAAAATTTTATGTCGAGGCATGCATACAATTATTAAACTACAACAATTCACAAAGCAAAATATAAATGTTGCTAAAATAGGTGAAAATAACCATAAATTTTGAATAAAATATGCCCATTCATTTTCGTTCTAAAATCGGAATTCAATGTTCATTTTAAACACATATTTTACTCAAATTGTTTTGTAAAATTTACAGATTTGTGCTAAGAAGTTTGCAAATTAGTGTTATCTTATCAAACTCTTTATACATAATTGAGTCGCGCATGACAAGTTATAACACATAGGATAAGGTTTAGGCATCAAACAAATGCAAATTAAACGATCTCTGATCGGGGTGTAGTAATTTCATATTGTGGTGCCAAAATGATCGTTAACTAACTAAACTTTGGATTAAAGAAACAAACACAAGGATTATCAATATATGATGTACATCAACTATTTTTATAATAAAAGTATTTTAAGAAGAACATTTAGTTGCGAAAAAAAAACAATTGAAGAAAATGAGGCTCGAAATGAAGTTCTTTAGATCTGCAAGCAAATGCGTGACCGCTTGGCTTACTTACTAATAAGTATGACTGTATACATGTATGAGCTTTAATCAAGTACATTAAGTTACACAAGTATATTGGTAATTCACGACTCACCGACAAAAGCAAATGAATGCCAGATCAATGTTGTCGTTCATACTTTTCTACACAAACAACAATTAAAGCGATATATAACAAAGTCTCTTGTTTATTTAAACAAAACGCTGTATTTATTTTATGCCGAAGCTTTCGACCTTACGGTCTTCATCAGCGGCCATTTTTTATTTCAAGATGTTTCAAATATGTACGGATATAACGTCGTGCATTTCCGGCGTCATCGTTGTTTTCGCGCCCTTTCATGTCTTTTTATTCTTGCACGTTGATGCCATATGGTCGGTATGTCCTTAGTTTTGCCTTCCATAATTGCTCAATGGTCTTGCGATACTCGTCCGACCCGTTTAGTTTTTCAAGTCCCACTATTTGAAAATCATCCATGGAGTGTCCGTCTGTGTAGAAATGTTCAGCTACAGGGTCACTTCTGTGTGCGAATACGCGACAGATTCAATAGATGTCGCTGGTACAGAGTTCCGCCGGTCTCTCCCACAAACACGTACTTGCGACAGCGACGACAGTTGACCGCGTACACAACATTGGATGATTTGCAATCAACATTGTTTCTCACGCTGTACTTTCTGCCGCTGGGATCTGTGAAGTAGTCCGCCGTCATCATGTACGGGCAAGTGGCGCACTTCTGCGCCCCACAGGGCCCGCTCATGTTGGGCTTCCGGAAGAACATCCTATTGTGTTTCTTGTGTACTAGGATGTCTTGCAGGTTGCAATCCCTTCTGAAGGCTGCTAATGGGGGCGCAGGAACACTTCCTTTATTCAATCAGACGTGTGCAGCGTGTGTAGGTGTCTGCGGATGATACGGCCGATTGACGGTAGTGCGCGCGAAAACGTAATCACGAGCGGAATCCTCGTATTACGTTCCAAGTTTTTCTTTTCGCGTAGAAGGTCCTCTCTCTTTTTATTGTTAACCTTTATTAATTCGATCACTACAAACTCTCCGTCATATCCACGGTATACGAGCTGTGCTTTCACCGCCTGTCTGTGCTTCCGGTAGGCAGTCTCCTCTGAACAAATTCTTTTTGAAAGCACACCCAGACCATATGGTATCGCTTTTTTGTAGAATCCGAGTGCAAAGAATCCCTGTGTAGGTACAGATGTTTATCAGTAGGTTTAGTATATAGGTCGGTTTGAAGGCGCCCGTTTTTTATTGATGTCACCGTGTCCAGGAACTCGAGTTTTTCCGAAGAATAGCGGAGCTCGAGTTTAATGCGAGGGTTGATTTCATTTCCTTGTGTGTTGAAAGTTTTACGTGTCTCGATACCATGCGTCCATAAGCCCCACACATCATCCACAAACTGGAAGTATATATATATATATATATATATATATATATATATATATATATATATATATATATATATAGATATATATATATATATATATATATATATATATATATATATATATATATATATATATATATATATATATATATATATATATATATATATATATATATAGTCGTGATCAAAGCTAAACTTGTATTGCAGTTATGATTGTTTCATACAAAAATTCTTATTTATGCCTCGGTCACACTGTCTCAAATCAGAGCTACGAACGAGCTACGAATACTTTTCGGCACAGTTCGTAGCTATCCTTACTGGACCGTGGCTCTCCGTACTTAATCCGTGATCAGTCGTAGTAGTTTTTTTATGTCTGTAGCGACTCTTGACAAATTTGAACATGTTCAAAAAATTGCTGCGTATTTATAGACCGTAGCGTATCCGTAGCAGTCCGTTCTAAACCGTACTGATCCGTACTATTTCGTAACGACACCGTAATCGTCCGTACCTTTTCGTAGGCCCAAAGAATTCAAGAATTTCTACGGATTAAGACGAAGAACTACGGAGCGGTACGGTTACGCTACGTATTAGCTACGATTATTCCACGGATATACTACGGAAAGCCACGGTTCTAGTACGTTGTACTACGGATAGGCAGGAATTTGTACGATCTTGTACGATGTACTACATTTCAGCACGAAACAGTACGGACATGTATGGTCCACTACAATTGCTACTGAAATACATCATTGAAAATAAATCAACCGTACATGCATTTGTTAAGTTAACAATCATGAACCGCCAGCAAATTGCGTTTGCGATAAATTTGTTACACTTGGCTATTGATATGGCACTAAATGCAGAGGCCGTAGTCGAGCTGCTTGACGATATGCACAGAGGTAATAATGATTCAATATCGTATAACTAGTATAGCTTTGTGCTAAAGGCTGCGTATTTAGAAAATATTAGAATTTGAACTTACTAGTAATACATTTATTTTATTTGCAGTCTCTGCCTCATATGCCTTTTGAATCTTGCTCTAATTTTTACGTGAATTAATACTTGTTAAATTAATAGCCGACATAATAAAATACAAAATTAATCATACTTTTCTAAGCATAATCTATATTTATACATCAATAATTACATACTTTATCGAAGGTGGTGGATAAGAGACTGGCTTTTAAGACGACCCGCTCTAGGCCAAAACGAGACTTTGATGGCCGAACTGATGGCTCAAGATCCAGCGGCTTTTAGAAACTTCACCAGACTCGGGCCTGATATGTTCCATTAGCTATTACAGGTCGTTGGCCCCAGGATCACGAAGAACCACACCTGGTTCAGACAGTCTATCAATCCAGATTTGAAGTTGGCAATTACCCCAAGGTTCTTGGCCACAGGGGCAGTTACCGTACATTAATGTATGGGTTTCGTGTTGCACACAATACGATATGTCGCATTTTACAGGACGTTTGTGAGGCCATAGTTTCAGCATATGCTGGGGATGTTATCCAGACTCCTACTGAGTCTCAGGAGTTGAAGGCCATAGCCGATCAATTCGCGGCTAAATGGCAATTTCCACACGACATTGGAGCTCTAGATGGAAAGCATGTAGCCAAACGTTGTCCCAAGAACGGTGGCTCATTATACTATAACTATAAAGGTTACCATTCTGTTGTGCTGATGGCCCTGGTGGACGCCGATTACCAATTCATATGAGTAAATATTGGGTCGCAAGGAGGATGTTTCGACGCACAAATCTGGAATCAAAGCGACCTCAAGTTGACAATCGAAAGGGGGTGGATTGGCATGACAGAAGCAACACCTCTTCCAGGTCACGACAGACCAATAGGATACTATATCATCGCAGATGATGCATTTGCCATGAGGACATTGCTCATGAAGTCATTCTCACGACGAGGCCTTGAGAAGGACGAGCGAATTTTTAACTATCGCCTGTCTAGAGCCAGGAGAGTTGTGGAGAATGCTTTTGGTATTTTCGCTCAGCGATTCCGATACTTAATGTCTATTCTGCCACAAAGACTCTTTCCCAAACACGGCTGATTCCATTATTTCTGTTACGCGCTGTTGCTGCCGCTTGGATGTTCTCTTTTTGGGAAGCATTTTGTGTATGACAATACATGAGATTGTGGTCGCAATGTTCAATCGTAGTTCGTTTCTAACTGTCCGTAACAGTCCGTCGCAATTCCCACTTCTTCGTAGCGGACAGTTCTGGTTCGTACTTACCCGTACAAGACCGAAACGGGTCCGTAGTTAGATCGTACTGATTCGCGTAGCATCGTACGTAATCGTACCAGACCGTAGCGGATTCGTAGTTTGATCGTACCGATTCGTGGCGCTCCGTACTAAATCGCGTCGATCAGTAGCAGTCCGTACCTTTCCTTGTTCGTTTTCCAACATTTTGATGGTAGATTCGTCGAAATCCGTACTCACATCGTTGTGCTCCGTACTGAAATTGTAGCGGCCTACGAATTTTGACAATTTCATAGTGATTCGTAGCCGATTCAATCGTAACTCATTCGTAGCTCTGATTAGTGACAGTGTGCCCGAGGCATTAAGTATTCGGATCGGAACGGTTTGACAACAAGCTGTATATCTACTAATTATATTTCATCGAATATCGAGATTTTGAACAAGTGCGTGTATAAATGGCTTTGTTTGCCTGATCAATCTAATAAGTATTGCTTGAAAACCATAGAGTCCAGTAGTTATATTTTGAGATTATTTCAAGTAGTGAGTTGTCTGGGAAATTGTGAGTGTACATGTAGTGACAAACTAGTGTGTATAAATGTAGTGATTCACACGGTTTTTTTTCAGAAGCGTGTATGTAGTGGGTAACATGGTAAAATATAAGTTTGTTAAAATACATTAAATTGAATAATAAAATCATCGTTCAGTAAAGCAGCCCATTTGACATAATATTTCCAAATATTAAATCGCTGACATAGCTAGATCTAGTGTAGATCTAGTGGTAGTGGGTTTACGGGAGAAAATGTAGTGTAGTGACTTGGCACCATTTGCACACGTGTGTGTGTGTGTGTGTGTGTGTGTGTGTGTGTGTGTGTGTGTGTGTGTGTGTGTGTGTGTGTGTGTGTGTGTGTGTGTGTGTGTGTGTGTGTGTGTGTGTGTGTGTGTGTGTGTGTGTGTGTGTGTGTGTGTGTGTGTGTGTGTGTGTGTGTGTGTGTGTGTGTGTGTGTGTGTGTGTGTGTGTGTGTGTGTGTGTGTGTGTGTGTGTGTGTGTGTGTGTGTGTGTGTGGTGTGTGTGTGTGTGTGTGTGTGTGTGTGTGTGTGTGTGTGTGTGTGTGTGTGTGTGTGTGTGTGGTGTGTGTGTGTGTGTGTGTGTGTGTGTGTGTGTGTGTGTGTGTGTGTGTGTGTGTGTGTGTGTGTGTGTGTGTGTGTGTGTGTGTGTGTGTGTGTGTGTGTGTGTGTGTGTGTGTGTGTGTGTGTGTGTGTGTGTGTGTGTGTATGCAAGCCATATATAATTGAACAAACCAAAACAACAAACAGTTACAAACAGCAAAAACGGAACAAAAAGGACATGCAAAAGGAAATTTTTAAGTACTCATGCATATTATTTCATATCTAATTAAAAAAGCATATACCAATCAAAAGTACATGTTGTAAATATCCTATTTAGAAAGGGTATTTGTTAAAAAAAGAATGTGTTAGATACAATGTTAGTTGAATATTTATAAATGTGTATGCGTGTGTATGCGTGTGAGTATGTGCGTGTGTGCTTGTTTGTGTACGATTTGTGTGTGTGTACAAGCCCTACATACTTATAAAAAGCAAAACAACAAACAGTTTAAAAATATACACATTTTAACAACAAAAATAGAACAAATATTGACACGCAGAAGGAAACGTTTTAAGTACGCATGCATATTATTTTATATCTCTTTAAAAATTATATACCCATCAAAAATACACTTTCAATTTTCATAAGGAAACATTTCTTGAAATATAAGGTCTAGACACAATGTTATTATAGTTGAATATTTATAAATGTGATGGATCGTTTTCCCTTATTTAATGGTGTATTATACAAGACTTAAGATTTAATTAGTAATAATATTAGCACCTTATTAAACAGATTTGAAGTAAAAAGAATGCATCAAAATTAGTGAGTTTTAAGCGCGTATATAACATCTATAGCAGTAGCCCCATGTAAAATTGTATATCTTGGATCTTGGTGGTGTATGAGAGTTCACATATAAAAAGTTGATCTATTCGGTCAAGCTACACATTTTCTATATAGTGTATAAAAAGAACATTTGCCAAAGATAACTTTTCGGGCCACTATAATGTTTTTAAAGCCATGTTCGTCTGTTTCGTGTAAAGACGCCATCAAAAAAGAAATTTGATTACAATTTTGATTACAATTGATTTATTTAAGTTAAGGACATGTGCGACTTGCCGGTAGAACATCGTCAGTTCAGTACTATACCCCACCCACTTTCAGCCATTGGACTTTCATTTTAAATGACGGTCGGCATGCTGTTATTTCGGCATACTTATGCATCATGCATGAACAACATGATTACTTTGAATACCTGTCTTTCCTGGTCAATTTATTTCTCTCTTTTTCGTTGAATCGGAGGTTTTTCTTCGGATGATTTTTCGCAATCGGTTTTGAACATGCCGGTTCGCTAAGCGAATGCGCCACAGTTTCGCATTTTAATTTTCATTGTTTTACATGCGTTTACCATCGTTTTTTTTGTTTTCTTTTGACAGAATAAGACACAATAACATATTTAAACATTGAGTTTTTCACTTTTATTGAAAAATTAATTCGGAAAAAAACATAATAAATTAAGTACGAAACTGTGACTTGAAATTCAGCTCCACCTATTTCGATATTTTGCAGGGGAGTTAATTAGGCACCTGAAGATTTGTAGCGATTACTGAACAAGATATTTACCCTTTCTTTAATATTTGGAGTGGCTTAAACCACCCCGGTTGGGTGATCGTCAAATTTAACTCTTACCAATATATAACGTTGATACAACGTTGATTACTGACGTTGTATTGATGTTAGTATTTTAACGTTGTACTAACGTTGGCATTTGGTTGATAACCAGCCAACCAAAATCCGACCATAAACTGACGTTGTATTGACGACGCATGTTTGCAGGGGAAAACCTCGGTCTTAATGTAAACAAAATGATTGATACCGGGTGTCGCTCGATATTAGGGAACCATACAATAAATTACTGAATGCATAAATTACATAAGTGTAATGACTGAGTGTTAAACTTAATAGACAAATTACTAATAAGACCACTGACTTCTGACATCCGATTACTGAGTTAAAGAAAATGTTAACAAAAGAGAATCAACTCTCGCATATGAAATAAATCGTTTAAATGGAAACGGATTAAAGTGTATCTGTGCATATTTTAAGAGACACTTGGGAAAACATTACAAGCAACAATGCCTAATGTGAGCTTTTAAGTAAATGTCTGTTAGTATTCTTGGTCCAATACAACAATGGAAAAGCAGTGGTAGGGTACTTCATTATATGCAGACAATAAGATACTTGACCGTGATAAATTAAGAAAATATGGCAAAGAATTAAACACCCGTAAAATCCATGTATATTTAAAGGAGATTTTTTCAGATGTATGACACTATATGTGCATACAAGCTTACGTTATTGCTTCGAATATTCACCTTTTATGTTTTATGACAGGTCGTTTTCACGGTCTCAAATACATAGGATTTCATTAAGGCGTACTTTTCCTTTCATAGCATCCACACTTATTTAAATGTTTTTAAAATAGGTTTACTAGTTTGATAATTGATTGCTGTTTTTAACAAAAATATAACGATGTGATACTTAAACCTCGTTTGACATCTTCGCAAAACGAAACGGTGCTTGCCAATTGTTTTTAAGTAAGCCGGTGTGAACTTAAAACAATAGTACAGTAAGAAAGAAAAAAAAGTTCAGCAACTAGACTAACGCCAAAAACGATATTGTTTGAATAATGTTACTGCCAAGATCACAAGGGCGTGTTACAAGAATTTTATGTTCATGATTTTATCTAGTGACAAGTAAGACTCAGCTGGAAAGTAAGAACATGAGCATCTACTCTACTTTAAGGAACACAGGTAAAAGGTATTAGAGGCTGTTTTAATATTAAATTCGTTCATTTAACATTAAATTAAACTCAGATATCTCGAGACTAATGATTACCCAAACTGGTATGCTGGTTGCAGAGATATAATTGTGGTCACTATAAAATATCAACTTAGGATCATATATTATTTTATTCAAACATACATATAATTATTTCCGAAAAAATCCATAGAACATCTTATAATCAATGTTTGAATATGATAAGAATGAGAGAGAGTCTTATATGATTATTCATTTGACAGTGAAAAATTTGTCACAGGCACACATAGCACAATTTTTGTCTGACGCGAACACTGCCACACTGCGGACAAAACCAAGCAATTGTACTTTTTGAGTTATTGCAGGGTCCAGATTCAAACTGACGAAAAACGGACAGAGGGACGGCATGTGTGTTAACCTATAGTCATACGGATTCGCGAAAAGAAACCGGATTTGCGAATTTCCCGTGGATCCGGACAAGAACATTTGATGTAAGCATGTCTTTCTAAATACTTTAAAGCACTGTTTTCATTTCAATAAAAAATAATATATGCAACAAAAGTATATAAGTTTAGGTCATGTCTTGTTTGATTTTTAAATCCCATTGCTATTTTTAAAATCACATCTAAAAAAAAAAACAGTAAAACAATAAAGGGTTTAATTTAAATTTAGAATATAGAGACATTGATGTGGCACATAGGCTCGGCAAATACATTCACAATAAAAACAGACCAGTAATTGTTAAATTTGTGAGACGCCAGACAAAAATAGACATCATGAAAAGAGCGAAATTACTAAAGGGCACAGGGATTTTCATCAATGAAGATCTTACCAAAAACAAATGCCGAGGTTTTTGCGTCGCTACGCCTGAAAGAGCCTTCGCTTATAGACAGAGCATGGTCCTACGAAGGGAAGTTGTTTGCTAGATTCAGAGGCAGTGACCGACCTGAGCAAATAAAATCTAACCAATATCAGACTTGGCTTAGTAAGCCGTGGCCAGGAAAGGACAACACCTCGTTCGCCAGGAAGGTGTCATCAAGCGACAGAAACGTCCCGTCATCTACACAGAAAATGTAACAGCGATGGTGCTCAAATAAGACTGAGATATAAATCTACATCTCATTAAAAATCGACAAAAATACATATATGTTTTTTATACATAACCAATTGTAATAAACTTAGGTATAAGAACAACACAAAATTGTATACATAACCTATCGTAGTAAACTTAGGTAAAAGAGTACAACACTTTATACATAACTTATTATAATAAACTGAGGTAAAAGACACAAAATAGTAACATTAGTCAACAAACAATATTAATTAAAAAATATATACAGATATGCCTTGGTAACATACTTCCGGACCAAAACGTCAAGTAAAGTTGTATATTGTATTTGTATAGAAAGCAACTGTACAATATATTTTATTTCATCACTTATCACTGTGTTTCTCATAGTTTGTATTTTTCAGAAGCAGATTTTTTTTATTAAAAGAACTGCGTTCGTACTAATTTACAAATGCATAACACTTATTACTGTGTTTTCTCATAGTTTATTATTTTCAGAAGCAGATTTTTTTATTAAAGGAAGTGCGTTCTTATTATTTTAAAAATGCACATAACAGTATATGGATTTAATGTATTTTGTGTGCATTTCTTGCCGGTAGATCTGCACCTTCTTTGATTATATTTGTTTATATAGCTCATAGACAACTATCCAGACACCTACTCATGTTAAATAACAGAACTTCCACGTTCAAGTCAATCAAGTTAAGAGTAAAACAACCATTCTGTGTTGAGGATAATTATTTTGTCAATTTAGCTGTACATATTTACGCATTTCCTGTGTTGAGGATTATCTTTTTGTACATTTTAGCATGTTTACTTATTTTTTATCCTAGACATATAACACCTACATTGTTATAATTACGCACTTAAGAACATTGATCTATATTTATATATGAAGCGTATGGTGCTTAGAATATATGTATTACAAAAATACAAAAAAATATATATTCTACACATACAAGTGTGTGTAGTCAGTATATTGTATTTGCTATACAATTTCACTTCACGTATGTTGTCTTTTAACATCTTTCTAAGCCGGGCAACAGATTTTTGTAATCCTCTTGTTAATAAAAATTAAAATATTTCCCACGCTCACACACGCACACACGCATGTACACAACCAGCACACACACATGCACAAATACGCGCGCGCTCGCGCACGCACACACACACACACACGTGCACACACGCATACGAGCACGCACAATCCCGCACGCGAGCTCGCGCACACGTACGAACGCGCGCTCGCACAAACACAAACCATACACAAACAAGCACACATACACACACGCGCGCACAAACACTCGCACACGGACACACATTCACACACACGCGCATACACACACATACTCGAATCTGCGCGCACACACCTTGACACGAACAAGCACAACACACGCGCATTACACACGCGCGGAACACACGCACACACACCCGCACGCACAAACACAAACACACACGCTCCGAATCATCCCCCACACAATTTGTATTGTCATATTATTATTATTATAAGTTACCATACAATCAACGGTGTTATATATATACGGTTTGTTTTCTCAATCACTATTTGAAGTAGTTTGTGTATTTCCATTATACTGAAGTGCGCTTTTTTATGCCTCTCATGAACTGTGATTTAAGGTTATTTATCTATATCTGTATTTACATATGTAAGGGATATATTGTATATACTCAACAAATCCACTTCACTTATGTTGTCAATTAACCTCTTTCCAAACAGGACAACATATTTTTGTAATCTTTTTTGTTAATACAATTTACAATTTTTATAGAGAGTAAGACGCTCATAATTTTTGTTACAATAGTATAAAGTCATCTGGTGGTAAGTCTAGTTCATTTTTTTTTTGGAACTAGATTAACTGTAGGCCAGATACAGTCAAAGCGAGAATACAAGAGTAATATTCCAGAGGTACAAAATACTTAAAAACTTTTCCTTATTTAACAAAAACGTATGAATGTCCGTCACTCGATCTAATTAGTTTTTCGTTTTCGTACATTGTTAGATCGACAATGCGACGGACATAAGAATGTACTCGTGTATATGTCTCTTGATCTCAACACATTTCGTGTTATTTTGAAATGTGCTTAACGTCTCCTAGATAACATATTACTAAAACGTGTACTGATTGCATTAATTGTGTTTAACAATAAATGAGGATATACAGATATATTCAATAGATGATTTCAAATACAATAGTTGCATAGATTCTTTTTAACTATCATGAACCTCTTAACAAATAATAACACAACAAATGTTTGTATCAGGATAACTTTTGTGTCATCGCAATAGTCTTGCTATAGTCGTTATTGTAACATAAGCTTATTTATTTTTATAACGTGTCCTACGAGATACAGGTACTCACAGTGAAAAATAATAATACAGCGAGAAGTTTGAAACACATGCATGTATACACACATACACTCACACGTATACAAACACACAAAACACACGCGCGCACTCAACCGCAGACACACGCGCATCCGCACAAGCGCACACATGCATACGTACACACACAAACACACGCACTCGCGCACACACCCGCACAACCGCGTGTTTTTACACAGCTAGCACACATACACATACGCGCGCGCTCGCTCGCGCACACACAAGTGCGCACACACGCATACAAACACACAAAACACGCGCGCGCAGTCAACCGCAGACACATGCGCATCCGCACACACGCGTCTTTTCTTTTTACACAACCAACACACGCACACATACACATACGCGCGCGCTCTCGCGCGCACACACGCGTGCGTGATCGCATACACACGCACTCGCGCTCACACGCGCACATCCGCGATTTTTTTACACAACTAGCACACACACACACATACGCGTGCGCTCGCTCGCGCGCACACACACAAGTACGCACACACACGCATACGTGCACACACACACGCGCGCTCGCGCACACACACGCACACTGGCTCACGCACCCACAACTGTACACAAAACAGCACACACGCGCACACTCATTTACACACACGCGCATACACACACACACACACAAACCCGTGCGCACACTCATTTACACGTGCATGCACAGCACACGCGCATAAAACGCGCACGCAACACGCGCGCACACACCCGCACACACCCGCACACACAAACACACACGCACCGAACCACCCTCCACACACGATCAAGAAGTTCTTATTATTATATTATTATTATTTTAAGTTACCATACAATCTAACGTGTTATATGTGTACTTTTTGCTTCTCAGATCACTATTCGTCAATCAGTTTGTGTATTTTCCAGCGAACGGAAGTACGTTTTTTGTGTCTCTATTGGGGACTTGTCGTTTTATTGTTGTTGTTTTTTTTTTTCATTATTGTTATTTTTTTCATTTCTTCTTTTTCTATGGAATATTCATCTGTTTGTATTCATAATTTTTGTTTTCTGTTTTTGTTTGCATATGTAGACATCTTATGTCTTATAGTAGAATCTAACTGGACATGTTTTAAAATAGAAACCTACTGGACAAACACACACAAATTATCATTTATATCACCCACCACTTTTTTAAATGATTAAATTATGTACTCTAAATGTTAAAGGGCTAAACAATAAAGACAAACGCATACACATTTTCAAATGGTTAGACGAAAAAAAAAATAGTATATGCCTATTACAGGAAAGTCACTTAACACATACTTTAGCACACACCTTAAAAGATGAATGGGACGGAGACATCTATCTTAGTGGACAACATACTAATAAACAAGGCATTGCCTTTCTGATAAAAAATAATATAGGGATCACAGTCGATAACTTTAATGAAATAATAATTGGCAGACAAGCAAGTATAGATATCAAAATACACGAAACACAATTAACATTAATCAACATTTACGGCCCTAACATAGATGATCCGACTTTTTACGAAACATTACAATCCTTTATAATTAATAATCAAGATAAAAACATTATAGTCGGTGGTGATTTCAATACTGTTCTTAACCCATTAGTAGATAAAAGAAAGGGAAACCTTTATACTCATCCTAAAAATAGAAACATTTTAAATAACATACTTGAAAACTACAATATGATAGACATATGGCGCACAGTTAATCCCAACGAAAGCAAATACACCTGGCACTCAAACACAAAACCAACAATATTTTGTAGATTAGACTATTTTTTTAATATCAGAGTCACTTTGCAACATTATTGAAACATGTAACATAAAACCAGGATTTATGACTGACCACTCTCTAGTTGAACTTGAACTGCACAAAATACAACCTGAAAGAGGCCCAGGATACTTTAAAATTAACAACAGCATCTTATTGGATACACAATATCAAACACACATAAAACATGAAATATTAAATACAGTTCAAAATAATAAAGATGCAAACCCAAACACCTTATGGGAAGTAATTAAAGGAAATATACGTAACACAACAATTAGATACACATCATTTAAACAAAAAGAAACACACAAACTTGAAACTGAAACCATCAAAACCATTGAAACACTTGAAAAACAATTGCATCAAACAAACACAAATGATACCACCGACATTGAAAACGAAATAACATTAAAAAACAAAAAATTAGATGGAATCTATCATACACATCTCAATGAAATAATACTAAGAGCGCGTGCACAGCATGTTGAACACAATAAAAGAAATACAAAATACTTCGCAAACATTGAAAAACGTAGAAGTGAACAAAAAACTGTTCACAAATTAGTAGTCAATGGCAAAGATATAACAAACATAACTCAAATACTAGAAGAACAACGTTTATTTTTCGAAACCCTCTATAAACGAAAAAATATTAAAATAACACCCTTTTTAAAAATACACATCACGCTTTAAACCAAGAGGAAAAAGAACTGTGCGACGGATTGCTTAATGAATATGAATGTGGATTAGCCCTAAAAGAAATGCAAAATAACAAAAGCCCAGGATCTGATGGCATCACAATCGAATTTTATAAAATATTCTGGAACGATATAAAAACACATCTAATTAATTCACTTAACTATTCATTTAACAACGAAAACTTAACTACGCTACAAAAACAAGGTATAATATCACTTATTCCAAAACCTGGAAAAAACTTAGAATCCTTATCAAACTGGCGCCCGATTAGTTTACTAAACAATGATTATAAAATTGCAACTAAAAGTATAGCAAACAGAATAAAAAAAATATTACCATCAATCATTTCAAAATCTCAATCTGGTTTCATAAAAGGACGTTACATAGGTGAAAATGTTCGTCTTATCCAAGAATGCATAAACTATTTCAACAAATCAAACAATCCTGGTCTAATATTCTTTGCAGACTTTGAAAAGGCATTCGATTCACTTGATCATTCATTTATTTTCTCTTGCTTCGAAAATATGAACTTTGGTGAAAGTCTCATTCAATGGGTCAAACTATTCTATACCGATATTAACAGTATAATCATTAACAATGGCTTCTTTTCAAACAGTTTTAACACCGAACGAGGGGTTCGACAAGGATGTCCACTCTCATCATCGCTATTTATTATTTGCATCGAGTATCTATCACATCACATCCAATCAAATACACACATAAAAGGCAAATCACTAGAACCTGATGAAGATATCGAAAAGTCCCTATTTGCTGACGATGCAACTTATTTTTTAAACGGCAATTACGATTCTTTCCATAACCTAATAGAGTCACTAACCCTTTACGGAATGACATCGGGTCTTAAACTAAACAAAAGTAAATGTACTGTGCTACGAGTAGGTAAACTAAAACAAAGTAATGTCCTATATAAAAAAAAAATGAAATTTAATTGGACATCCGATGAAGCCACAACGTAAGAAATTACTTTCACAAATAATGAAAAGGATACAGTTCTTAAAAACATACTACCTAAATTACAGAATTTTAAAAACTGCTTAAAATCATGGCATCACCGTAAACTTACACTATTCGGAAAAAACACAGTATTGAAAACGTTTGCACTTCCTAAATTAATTTATGTATTAACAGTTCTCCCAAATCCACCAAATGATGTTATTAACGATATAAAATCAGCAATATTTAATTTCATATGGGACGGTAAGCCTGATAAAATAAAACGAACTCAGTTAATTCAATCTGTAGAAAATGGAGGTATCCAATTAACGAACATTGACTCATTCTTGAATGCAATCAAATGCAGATGGGTTAAAAGATACCTAGATGATACCAATACAAGTAAATGGAAATTATTCTACCAGAAAATCCTAAAAAAATATGGTGACTCCTTACTCTTTGAATGCAACATCAGCAATACTATCTTAAATGAAATTGCAAACGAAAACATATTTATGTCTGATGTTCTATTAGCATGGAGTGATGTCACTCATAACCTAGAAACCCAAACCAGCAGTAAAATTATTTTATGGAACAATAAAGACATAACTTTAAACAATAAGACGTTTTTCTATAAAGATTGGTTTGAACGAAGCATTAAATATGTCGACCAATTATATGACTACAGAATTAAGGATTTCTACTCTTTTGATGATATATGCTACATATACGGAATACCTTCAAATAATTTTCTGAAGTACTACACACTAATCAAAAGCATACCCATACATATTAAATCTGAAATCAATACAAATAATACACCATGTACTCAAACAACATTCGTAGAAAACATACTTGGAAGAAAAAACAAACCGACTAAAATAAATTACACACTACAAATTAAAAACCCAACAGAAAACTCCAAAATCCAAAATAAATGGCAAGTCCTTTTCGGAGAACATGAACTTAATTGGAAACACATATTTACCATGCCATATAAAGCAACTATTGAAAGCACACTGAGACATTTTCAATATAAATACATCCATAGAATTATAGCTACAAATAAATATCTTTTTAAATGCAAATTATCTAACTCAAATATGTGTGACTTCTGCGGTGAAAACATCGAAACTATAGAACATCTTTTTTGGGAGTGCAAACACATCCAGCCTATTTGGAATCAATTAGTATCTTTTCTTGATCAACAGCAACTAAACGTTAAACTATCTTTCTTAAATGTAAGTTTCGGAATTTATTCATTGAAATCAATAGACTGTTATAATATTGTGAATTTTATTCTTATATTTATGAAATATTTTATCTTTAACATGAAGTACAAAAAACAAGTACCAAATTTTAATTGTTTTGTCCATAGTCTTAAACTAAAAATCCAGATTGAGAAAGAAATAGCCCTCAGTAATGACACATTACAAATCTTTGAACAAAAATGGAATCGGATTAAATTCTCATAAAGTTTGTCCACTTATATACATGTCCATCTAATGTTAGTTTATCTTTATAAAATATTTGTGTATATTTTTTTTTCAATCTTTTAAGATCATTGTGAATATACAAAAAAAACACACAAGTCCAGTATGCTTTCTTCCGACTTTATACAACTCATCATTTTTCATAACTATTCTTCTGTTGTTCTTTTCTTTTCTCTTTAGAAAAAATATATATTAGCATATATTGTATAACATGTCTGAACTTTATTGCTTTGTACAATCACTATGTTGTATGATCATATACATGTATACATTGTATGTATTATATTGAATAAAAAAATAAAAAAATAAAAAAATAAAATAAAATTAAATTTAGCCCATTGCGTTTTTAGCACAGTGTTTTGGTCTATATTTCAGAAAAGTAGCCTGTGCCTGTTGGTTTTGGAAATATCTCGTCGTTTTGATTTAAATGAGGACATTTCTCATAAAACGTGATAATTAGATGACGTTTACATTTGGAATAAACATAACTTGGATGGATAAAAAAAAAACAGACTAATTCCTTAAACTTTCAGTTGGAAATAGTATGCAGTCTATTGGGTAGAAGAACTGTGATGGGACATCGGGTCATCTTCGGCTTCCAAACTTGGGGAAGGATACACTTGTTCATAATCGCATGTTCGCCACCAATTCTTACATTATATTTCGAACTATTTCATACCTTTATTTATATTGGTTTGGTGGATCGTGCATTTTATTGCCAGCTTAATTCAACTCATTCACATATCAGCTTCCCAAATATTGATGAGTCAAGATATGTTTTTCAGCTGGTGTTATTCAAAACCAAGTGAGACGCGCTATTATGTATTTCATTTGGTTATGTCTCAACATTATTGAATACTACTACAAAAATCTATTAACAGTTGATACACAAAGGTCAGTTTTGCAATTTCTTCTTTGAAGGTGTACAGACTCTACATGGCAATGTTCTTAAATCACGGACTTAGAGTAGGACACTTAAGCCATTACAAATATGTTCAACCTCCGCGCAGGGATTTGACTGGAACCAGCGTAGCTTGATCAAATCACTGCCTTCATAACAATTCGTAGGGCTGCAACGGGTACCCGAAATATCCGATGATATCGGATCCAACTTCAGATTCGCGGGTACGGATCCACCCCTTGATATTTCGGTTTCGAATATTTATTTTCATAGGTGTATGTAATCTAGCGCTATTTAGTTTTTGATACAGACGGGTTCTGTTTAACAGATAAATGATACGTTTAATAGTCGATATTTATTAACGTATGACAGTCAAATAGCAGATCATTCGAGATCCTTCGGCTTTTATTGTATAACAGTGTCATTGAACATTACGTAATGAGCGCCGAAAGCAAAACTAAGTCGAAATCATGGAGGATTAACACATAACAAATGCAATTCCTAATGGCAATACGTAAGTTTTCAATCCTTATTGTCTTTCTGAGTTGTATTAAAACAACGGTAGTGGATCCAGTGTGGCTGGAATGATATTCAGGTAAATTTTGCATAATTTCGCGACCTGTCAAATTGTGTTTCCTGCATAATGTATTGTCTTGAAAGCATATTTCGTCATATACTAAGTTTAAATTCGTCATATACTAAGTTTAAATGCTATCTTGTGATGCAAGGAACCTCAGTACCTAGTGAGAGAACCTTCTCCACAGCAGGAGACCCCGTCAGTGCTCATAGGGCTTGCCTGGACCCGGACAATGTTGATATGTTAATTTTTGTGTAACAAACATCAAACTGTATGAACAGTGAAGAGTGTATGTTAACGAGCAAACTATTAAGTGAATAAGTGTTAATGTTTCGTTTTATTTTGACATTGCTACAATGTTAAACGAGAAATGTGTTATATTTTTAAAAATAAATGTTTCAAGTTTTTTAGTCAAATTATACTTCTAAAACATTGATTTCTTTAATTAGGACAGAGAATTATATTTTTCTCTTATCTGAGGGATCCGGATCCGCAAAAGTCCGAAGAACCCATATTTGGATTCGTATTCGGATCCGAACAATTTTTTTGGATTCGTTGCAGCCCTAACAATTCGCGTGTTGATAACGTAGCCACGTTGTACAACAATTTTAATTTGGGTATTTATTTTTAATTATAAACCTAAACTTATACACAATTTTCAAAATATATTAGAAGATATTAGAAGATGATACTACTTTGAATAATATAATACTTAAACCAAAAAAATCCTACCAAATCTGGTAGGATTTTCTTGTGATGGCAGAGATTGTATGAGTGAGTGAGGAAAAACAACTCTGTGTGGACATTGAAATATGTTGTGTCATTATAGACATCAAAGTACATTACGAATTATTTAATACACAGTTATGAAGAAAAACCAATTTAGCAAGGGTGATCTCAGAGTGTCTATCCTGGCAAATGCAAGTTTTAAGTGATTTGTTTAACCTCTTCCACAAAAGCAACATCAACTATATGCCAATTTTTCGTTTGACACACGTTTCAAGATTTCGTCCATTCGAATAGATGTCTAATATTTTACTTCAAGCGACGTATCTTAAGTTTTTATGGAGTTTTCTTTTATGTTTTCCGACATTTTATAGAGAAATATCAGCGAATTAAAACTGATATTTAACCGTTTCAAACAGTGAACAATAACAGTGAAAATTATCGATAGTTTTCATTGTTTTATCGGAACTATTTTTAGATATATTTGGTTTCCCCATTGTGATCCCCAATTGAAGGCAATTTTACCATGGGCGACTACTCTGAATTGATGTTTATAAAAACATACGGATAAGCTTCCTTCAAAAATGCACGTAATAACATAGCGGGGCGACCAACGAGGAAATTTTATTGTCCAGAATGACAAAAATACAAAAAAAAATCATTTGTCAGCAAATAAATCAAAAGGATATTTGTTGGATTTGGTGGGAAAGCGAATTAAATTCACTCGTGATCATATAAAAAAAAAATCCACTCGTGGCTGTGCCACTCATTTTCTATGATCACTTGTGAATTAAAATCGATAGTCCACCAAATCCAACAAATATCCTCTATTTATATATCTATAATTACCGCTAAGCATTATTAGTGAATTGCTTATAGACATAACAAGTGCACATAAACAGGTCGTTAAGATCTTACATTACAAAACTTATTTAAAGAAGGCTGGCTATCTGGCATACTAAATAAATTAAAATGACTGTAAAGTTACTTTTTCCTTCAAAGATAATGCTATCCTAATTGAAACCTGAACATGTATCTCAATTATTCTAGTATGTATGCTCTCGGATTGCTCTCTATACTCTAAAGTTACTACAACTGAACCTATGCATTAATCAAAGCGCAGAAGGCACTGAAGTTGTTCGCTTTTGCATAATCTTAGACGCAACTCATTTTCAAAATTAGGTTATAGCTTTCTAAATTGTAAGTTTAAAATAAAAACAACTCATTCAAATTTACAAAGAGTATGTCTTAACGCACAGGTCGAGCTGTGTGTGCACTGTTTATCATCCTATTTATGCTATGGAGATCGCTTAGATAAAAAATAACAACAACATGTCCCTTTTAGACGTTCTGAAAGCATAGAAATTATGATGAAACGGTATAATGAGAACCAGTAAATATGAAATAAAATTGGCAATTAAAATCATATTAAATTAATATTGTTGGATATCGAATACCTATCACGTAAAGAATAACATTTGTGTTTTTTTTACACCATATACATATTCAAAATATACAATCAGCAATAATTGATGAAAATAAATAAAAATTAATATGCGAGCAAAACGTTTGACTCACGAATTATGTAGCCATAAACTAGGCGCTATTGACCGTACTTTGTTCTTGATGCATTACTTGTTACCCTTGCAGTTCACACGGTGTCAACCAAATAATAAGTGTGTTACGATATAGTAACAGAGTATTATTATAATTTAGAGTTAATTTATCATGATTTCATAGCGACATAGTTTCTGAAAAGCCATCTTGAAAAGAAGGTTGCATTATACGAAATTAATGTACCAATGCGGGAAATTTAGTAAACAATTCGCATTGCAAGCCAGCCAACATAATTTATCAAACGATTTACTTTTTATTCAATCCTATGTCGTTTATATCGCCTGTCTTAGATATTTGTTAGATATAAAGACAGTATAAATTTATGACAATCTTTTTTTATTACGAATGAAGCAGGTAATTTTTTCCATTTTATCCACGCTTAATTGAAATGTATTTGTGTTCCTTTAAGGGACAATGTGAAGCACTGAGACTTTGTTATAAAAAAGTGACAAGTTTATGTTTTATGGATTTTGAGCGAGATTTCTTATAACCAATGTGTCATACCTACCATACCGAAGCAATTGTGATTTTAAGATGCTAGTCGGTTGTTATTTTATAAAGAAGTATCACTGAAAACTATTCCATATGTACAAAATCAAAAATATAAATTATGTCAAAATATGTTTAGTACAAATTAAAAGTATTATCCTACCACTTAATGCATGTTCATAAGAAAACTTAAGGATCGTTGAAACTTAAAGTTAACACGACCTTAAATTTTCATACGAACCTACTTGTACATAATTCGATTGGCTACATTTTCTGGAATGCGTGGATTTAAGGTTGACGACAATATGTGGATGTATTTTTATTGTTTTGTAAACACGAGACACATAAAAGATACGAAAGGTGTAACATAAAAGGAACCTATCATAGTTTTAATTATACAACAAAAGCCATTTAAAATGTTTTTAAATCATGGCATACCTTATAATTATTTCAGAAAATACATTTCAAATAAATGATTCAATTGATTGTGGCAATAACACACCACCATGTGTCGGCTAACATTAATATATAGTCTATTGTAGCTCGGCAACAGTCCATAATATCATTAATAATTATAATAACATCACAAAAATGCAACTAAACAAAAACATCGGCAGATCAATGACGCTTTGGAAATCGTAAATCCGCCTGTTTATCTACGACACATCCTGATAGAAAATATAAGGTTAATGACTTTGTGTACTAGAATGTATCCAACTACTAGATGAAAGGTAAACGCGGCGGGTCTGGATGGGTTGGCTTTATCCTACAACAAGCTTTTAGTAAAAAAAAATATTTGCAGTGTAATTATAAGCGCTGAATTGTTTAAAATTAATCTCGAAGTTAATTAAAGCAACATATTTTTTACTATGCGTAATTATATGGAATCTGTTTCCGCAACTTGAAATAATCATTCACCATTCCTTGCAAAAGTGGTGTTCATAGAAAATATATTTGGTATATTTCATAATCGAACTTTTTTCATCAAGTCAACTGGTATACACTACAGTGAATGAAAGCTTTAATTGAAATATAAATCTTATAACCTTTCATTCACATGTTAAAAACATGGCCGATCTTCACAGATTTTGTTTTAATTTATTTTCAAAACATTGTTAAATATGAACAATAAAAGTCAAATGACTAAATGGCAAAAATAATTCATGTTTTAATTTCTATAGCTGTATCCGTCATTTCCGTGACGTTATTAATCAATGCAATTATGGTTGATAAAATACATATAAACATGTTATATTTTAAAAGACCATAATAGGCATCCATTTAAGTAAAAAAACAAACACAATAAAACTTTGTACATATGTTTAAACGTATTAACATTCTGTTGGTTGTTCTTCTCTTCCCTGATACCAAAAGAAACGTCCAATAAAGTAAAAGTTATACACGCAAAAACTGAAGGTACGTTTATTTTGTGTCCATTGTAACATTTATTAGATAGAGGTTACACGGCGATCCTCGTTTTTAAACAGATGTACAATTTTTGGTAGACCATCCCTAACAGTTTTCATCCGATAAATATGCAGTTCTCGTTCGGGTGGTGAACTGGTTGTCAAGGTAACATTAAAACCGGGTATTTCCGAAACACGTTTTATTTCCGAACGATTTCGTTTGTACAATCCCACATCGAAGAAATGCTTAATTTTGCAGTTTAGTGCACCACGCAAAAATTCCACGTAAAACGGTCCTGGAAACGAACACATAAATAGTAAGCATTTTAAAATAATATATATTGGCGGTAAACATGCGACCAAGCTAAAATAAGGCAGTTTAAACATATTCTTATATATATTCATTTAGGAACTGTTCTAATATAAAATTACCTTGTCCTGTATTGGCAATTTCACGAACAAGATCAGTAAATGACATAAGAACACACTTTTCCAACGATGACGACTCAGTTTCTATAAACTCAATGCTATGCATTTCCAAAAAGAGTTTGGCGTTGTTAACTCTAGAGCTGTCGAATATGGCCTTTTCAAACTCACCTGTCAACTTTAAGAAATGTATTTTGATAAGAATGAACGTTATGTATTGCATTCGCATGACAGAGATAGATCTTAACACACCAATCTAACAGATGTAAAGAATTGTTTATGTGAGCGATTCGATGCCAAGTAGTCGTAGTATATGTACACATATTAATATTACGTGATCTCTTATTTGGTCCAACAAACGTTTATTGTATATTTTCAATGGATATACATCATCCCCAGGGCAAGAAAAATCCTTACCTTTGCTAAATAATGTAATGTATTGAATTTATTGTCATACTTTGTTCACATATTTCCAAAAGTTTTGTAAAGCATAACGCATCGCAGGTTAAAGCATTATATATTTCATGTCTGCATTCCCAAAGAGCCGATAACTCATGTACTCATACATGCACGTGGTTTCTTCACCAGGCATCTCATAGGCAGTAAATCCCTTCACTTGGATTCTGGTTAAAATATAGCAAACATACAAACTATCTCATTGTTTTATGTGCACATATATATTTCATTGAAAATTTTCATTCTAATCATTTTTTTGCGATGTCCCGAATTTCATGAGTCTAATAAGTTAATTAAGTTGAAGTGCTGGGACACTCTACCGGTCTAACACATATTGCAGCCTCATGCGCGAAAGGACCTCATACAATTCGAAATACACACACACACACACACACACACACACACACACACGCACGCACGCACGCACGCACACACACACACACACACACACACACACACACACACACATGTTTGTATAGGTACCATTCCGGGGACCATGATTTTAACGTGGTTTTTGAAGACATCATTATAACGCTGTCCTTTCTCTATTGCAAAATCAATGAATACGCAGATATAGATAGGAAAGAAAAAATCTGTTCAAAAATAGTATACACGCAGTAGTTACCACAGACAACACTTCGAGGACCTCTCTTGCTTAGCTATACTTATGAGGAAAAGAAAGCGAGGACGTTCATTTGCATATTTCACACACACACTTGACAACTACATACAACACGAGGACCTTTATTTGCATATATCACACACTGGACAACTACATGCAACACGAGGACCTTCATTTGCATATATCACACACTGGAAAAGTTCGTACAATTTAAGGACTTCCAACGCGAGGACCTTCATACAATGTGCAGATTTTAAAGGAAAACAAATACATATATTCGCAGACACCTGGATCACAGTTTCCAATTAATTAATCGACATTTTTAACAGTGATCTTAATCTGTTACATCGCCAGTGATGCTGGACATCAGCTCATAATCCAGCTTTGAAATAATAATGCTCAAATCAGTCTTTAACCTCAAGGTTTCCATGGGATCACCCATTCTTATCCCGAAAGAAATCAATATTGTTACTGTAAGCGAATCTCAATATCATCAATAATGTGTCAATACATGCGTCAAACTGCATGCCATATTACTAAGGCAAAAAAGAGCAGAAGTGGTTTGTACCATAAATAAATACCCAAAACGCACTTTTATAGTCAGGTTCGCTCACAACTGTTGACACATTGGAATTCATAATCCACCTCATTTAACCAACAAAATAACCCACAAAGTCACAAATATTTTCTGATTTTTATTTTCTCAACTATTCTTACATAACAGAACATCACTTTATTTAACTAAAGATACAATACAACACATACAGAACAATATGGTCATATTAACATAAATTTCACATGACATGTTTAGGTAAGATCTACTTAGAACAAGATATGTCTCCATCCGAAGACATAAGCATTTTTCGAAACCTAAACGCACATTTTGACACCTAAACGCGGACCCTAAGTTCAAAGTCAAGGTCAAAGGGGTCAAAATTTGTGTGTGTATGGAAAGGCCTTGTCCATATACACATGCATGCCAAATATGAAAGTTACATCTGAAGCGACATAAAGGTTATGAGCATTTTTCGAAACCTAAACGCAGAAGTTTGATGGACAGACAGACCGACAGACGGACAGACAGTGCGACTGCTATATGCCACCCTACCGGGAGCATAAAAATAACTAACATACATTTTCCTAGGTAATAATTATTTAGGGATTTGAAAAGGGGGATGGGTGTCCAATTGATTATTTGACCTAGTTATTGGACTTTTACCTGGGCCTAGTACATTTTAAATGAATAGTAACCTCAAATATTGAAACAGACTATAGGTTATTAGCAAGCGCGTGGGGAAGTGATTGACGGGTGAAGTAGACATGGTCACGTGATTTAATAAGGTCAGTGTAACAGACGTGAAAGTTTTATTGACCTGTACGATTCGTGCTAATTTAACTTTGGTCAATTTTGGAGTGTTTTTTTAAAGCATGTTGAATAATCTAGTGATTTTCACCGGATATATCTGTGAACATTCGTAAAGGATTTACCAGAGGCACCACGTTTGGACCTGTACATGGGGTGAGTATAGTAGTCTCATGTATTGGATAATTTGTAACAGTCTAGCTAGGGTTCTCACAGAAACGGGAGTTATTGTGCCTGCACATCTAAATTAATTGAACATGGTAAAAAATATTACAACCTCGAGATTACAACAAACGACGGCTAAATGCACAATAAGTAAAGACAAGAGCTGTCTCCATAGGATGACATATGCCCCCGATAAACGCTTTGATAGAAGTTATGAGCATTTTTTGAAACCTAAACGCATTTTTCGAAACCAAAACGCGGACCCTAAGTTCAAGGTCAAAGGTGTCAAAATTTTGTGAGCATGGAAAGGCCTTGTCAATATACACATGCATACCAAATATGAATGTTACATCTAAAGCAACATAGAAGTTATGAGCATTTTTCGAAACCTAATCCCAAAGTGTGACGGACAGCAGACACACAGACGGACGGACAGTTCAATCACTAAATGCCCTCCTTCGGGAGTATAAAAATAAGTACATGTAGTTTTTAATATGTTTGTAACACTATAACTAGCATGCACTTTTAAAAATACATGCTATGCATGCGCATAAATACGGAACAGAAATTAAATCAACAATAGTATCATAGTAGTTTAATACAGCACTTTTAACTACTGGATTGTTGTAGTGCACAGGGACTTAAAATGATGACGATTAAGTACAAAGAAAGTACAATAGTAAACAGGTTTGTCAAAAAGTAAATGAACAGAGGTCTAAATTAAATATAGCTTAGTCTGGATAGAATTTGATATAAATATAAACATAGCCAATTGCATAAATTTGATAAGAAAAGCTCGCACTTGTTCATAATAAGTTCTTTTATAACCAGAGCATTAAATATTGAAAAATTTGCTCGAATGACAATATTTTATACACATATTGCAAATCATGCATACAAAATTTCGACAACAGACTTACATTGTTATTTAACTACATTGTAGAAACACGCATTATCAGAAAAACTGGTCAATCTGTGTTTTAGTTCTACTTAATGACACAAGAGGGCCAAGATTGCCCTATATTGCTTCACTAATAACTCATTAAAACTTTGTTTTGATACATGACATAGTTTTTTACCCCTAGATGACCCATCTTGTCCTTAACAAAACTAAGGCAAAAATTTAGATAAAAGTTGGAATAGATACCAGCGAAACAGTGACATTTGGAGTATTCACAAGGTTTCGCAGATATTTGCCCAAGTGATCTAATATTTGACCCGAAACGACCCATTATCAAACTTGACCTACAAAGTTTCATAAAGATCCAATTAAAACAGTGATTTTAAAAGTGTTCATAATGTTTTTCCTTATATGGCCCTTGTGACCTAGTTTTTCACACAAAATGGCCCAATATCGAACTTGTCCAAAGTTGCCAATATTAACATCCTGACCCTGTCTTGCTGAAAATGGGCTAAACATGAGTTCACAAGGTAAAGATAGACGACGCACGACGCAAAACGGAGACTGATTCTAAAAAGTTCACCTTTTCAAATATAACGTTACTGATTTTTATAAAAAAAATCTTCATTACACTTTAAACTTATATATAGTAGAACTACATGATATTAACTAGGGGCAATTTTTTTAAACATCAAGCAACATAATGCAAAATTGACATATTTATGTGTCAAACAGCTATCTAGTCAACACAATAAACAGATCCCTTACATATTAAGCAAACATAATCCTATAAAAGATAGCCCATGCACTAAGATTAACTGCAGTCAGAAATTTTCATTCAAACAAATCAAAAACACCTAAGTTCGTTTACAACAAAAGACAGATTTACTTAGTAATAAAACTTAAACCAGATGGCAAAGATATCCCTATATCACTCACATGACAATCACTGTTGGGTTACATGATATTCACAACGGGCAATTTTTTTTAAGTCAAGCAACAAAATGCAAAATTGACATATTTATTCATCAAACAGCTATCTAGCCAACACAATAAACAAACCCCTTACATATTAAGCAACAAGAGCTGTGTTTGTGAAACACAAAGCCCCCTACTGCGCTTTGAAATCCCACAGCAGCTATTTTAGAGAAAGCGATGCCCATGATAACTTAGCCAAATATCAATGGACTGGAACGAGTATCACACTTTATCTGTCAGTCATGTATGTAGACTCACACCAAATAAAGGTCACAGTGACCTTGCTCTTTGACCTAGTGACCTCAAACCATGTTTGATTGTAGATCTCAATGAGATGCATGCACATGTGAAGTTTAAAGAACATAGAATTAAGAGTTTTCATTTTATGAGCAAGGTTGAAGTTTTGCGACAGACACACAAATACAATGACAGACAGACAGGCCAAAAAAAAATATTCCCTGATCATTCGATCTGGGGGCATAAAAATCAATGCTATAAAAGATGGCTCATGCACTAAGATTTACTGAAAAGTAAACAATTTTCATTCAAACAAATTTAACCTTTAAGTTCGTTTACAACAAAAGACAGATTTACTTAGTAAAAAAACATAAGAGGGCCAAGATTGCCCTATATCGCACAAATGACAATCACTGTTGAGTTACGTGATATTAACAAAGGGCAATATTATTTTTAACGTCAAGCAACATTATGCAAAATTATCATATTTATGTATCAAACAGCTATCTAGTCCACACAATAAGCAGATCCCTAACATATTAAGCAACAAGAGTGCCAAACTGTCAAAAGATACGTTCGAAGGTTTTGGACACCATGCTCAATGCTTTAAATGCACTAAGTGACCTCGAGACCTAGTTATTGACCCGGCATGACCCATATCTGACTAAATTCGGTGAAGATCAGATAATAACTACTTCAATTAGAGAGCGGACACCATGCTAAATGCTTGAAATGCACTAAGTGACATCCTGACCTCGTTTTTGACCCGGCATGACCCATATTTAAACTTGACCTACATATCATCTAGACACAACTTCTGACCAAATTAGGTGAAGATCGGATGAAAACTACTCCAATTAGAGAGCGGACACCATGCTAAATGCTTGAAATGCACTAAGTGACATCCTGACCTCGTTTTTGACCCGGCATGACCCATATTTGAACTTGACCTACATATCATCTAGACACAACTTCTGACCAAATTAGGTGAAGATCGGATGAAAACTACTTCAATTAGAGAGCGGACACCATGCTAAATGCTTGAAATGCACTAAGTGACCTCATGACCTCGTTTTTGACCCTGCATGACCCATATTTGACCTTGACCTACATATCATCTAGACACAACTTCTGACCAAATAAGGTGAAGATCGAATGAAAACTACTTCAATTAGAGAGCCGACACCATGCTAAATGCTTGAAATGCACTAAGTGACATCCTGACCTTGTTTTTGACCCGGATGACCCATATTTGAACTTGACCTACATATCATCTAGATACAACTTCTGACCAAATTAGGTGAAGATCGGATGAAAACTACTTCAATTAGAGAGCGGACACCATGCTAAATGCTTGAAATGCACTTAGTAACCTCGTGACCTCGTTTTTGACCCGGCATGATCCATATTCGAACTTGACCTACATATCATCTAGACACAACTTCTGACCAAATTAGGTGAAGATCGGGTGAAAACTACTTTAATTAGAGAGCGGACACCATGCTAGATGCATGAAATGCACTAAGTGACCTCATGACCTGGTTTTTGACCCTGCATGACCCATATTTGAACGTTACCTACATATCATCTAGACACAACTTCTGACCAAATTTGGTGAAGATCTGGTGAAAACTACTTCAATTAGAGAGCGGACACCATGCTAAATCCTTGAAATGCACTAAGTGACATCCTGACCTCGTTTTTGACCCGGCATGACCCATATTTAAACTTGACCTACATATCATCTAGACACAACTTCTGACCAAATTAGGTAAAGATCGCATGAAAACTACTTCAATTAGAGAGCGGACACCATGCTAAATGCTTGAAATGCACTAAGTTACATCCTGACCTCGTTTTTGACCAGGCATAAACCATATTTGAACTTGACCTACATATCATCTAGATACAACTTCTGACCAAATAAGGTGAAGATCGGATGAAAACTACTTCAATTAGAGAGCGGACACCATGCTAAATGCTTGAAATGCACTTAGTAACCTCGTGACCTCGTTTTTGACCCGGCATGACCCATATTCGAACTTGACCTACATATCATCTAGACACAACTTCTGACCAAATTAGGTGAAGATCGGATGAAAACTACTTTAATTAGAGAGCGGACACCATGCTAGATGCTTGAAATGCACTAAGTGACCTCATGATCTGGTTTTTGACCCTGCATGACCCATATTTAAACTTTACCTACATATCATCTAGACACAACTTCTGACCAAATTTGGTGAAGACCGGGTGAAAACTACTTCAATTAGAGAGCGGACACCATGCTTAATCCTTGAAATGCACTAAGTGACATCCTGACCTCGTTTTTGACCCGGCATGACCCATATTCGAACTTGACCTAGATATTGTCTAGACACAACTTTAATTCGTCACGTTTTTAAAAACGGGCGTATAAAAACCGTTTCTATAAAAGATGGCCCATACACTTAGATTAACTGAAAAGTCAGCAATTTTCATTCGAACAAATTTAACATTTAAGTTCGTTTACAATAACAGACAGATTTACTTCGTAATAAAACATAAACAAGAGGGCAAAAATTGCCCTATATCGCTCACATGACAATCACTCTTGAGTTACGTAATATTAACAAGAGGATTTTTTTTAAACATCAATCAACATAACGCAAAATTGACATATTTGTGTATCAAACAGCTATCTTGTCAACTCAATAAATAGATCCCTTACATATTAAGCAAAAATCGTTTCTATAAAAGATGGCCCATGCCTTAAGATTAACTGAAAAGTCAGCAATTTTCATGCGAACAACTTTAACACTTAAGTTCGTTGAAAGCTACAGCCAGATTTACTAAGTAATAAAACATAAACAAGAGGGCTGAGATTGCCCTATATCGCTTACATGACAATCATCGTTGAGTAACGGGATATAAACAATGGGCAATTTTTTTAAAAGTCAAGCAACATCATGCAAAATTGACATATTTATGATCAAACAGTTATCTAGTGAACACAATTAACAGATTCCTAACATATCAAGCAAAAATTGTTTCTTTAAAAGATGGCCCATGCACTAAGACTCAATGCAAAGTCAGCAATTTTCATTCAAGCGAATTTAACATTTAAGTTCGTTTACAACAACAAACTTACTTATTAATATAACATACACAAGAGGGCCAAGATTGTCATAGGTCGCTCACATGACAATCACTGTTCACTCAGTAAAATATTTATTGAACCGGTGACCTTGTTTTTTGCCCCAGATGACCCATGTTTAAACTTGTCCTACATATCATTTAGACAAACATTCTGACAAGGTTTGGTGAAGATACAATCACAATTGACAACTTTAGTAGGTTTGATGAAGATACAATCAAAATTTGACAACTACAGTGTAAATAAGGTTTTACTAAGATATCAATATTAATCTAGATTTTCTTCTGACCCAGCTTTGCTTAAACAGAGCTAAACATTTGGCCTCTTGTGTTTACAGCATAAAGTTTGACAACGCACCACGAAGACTGATCCTAGGAACTCACTCTGTCATTTTGAGGAATGTCAGCTAAAAAGGCCTTATTCTCAACCAAAGAATGATCAAAGTATACATAAACTAACCATTTTACTAGTTAACAACAATATGTTAAAAATGGGCCATTGAAAATAATTTGATAAGCGATGCTCAGTTTGGTTTTAAATCACAAATAGTATTAATTACAACAGATAAGATTTTTGTATCAAACACTCATGATTGAAAACTCGCAAAATAATACCGCTGTTTTTTTTTTTTGCTTTCAATGTGTGTAATAAGAACATTTATTGAATTTCAACTTTCTAGAAAACAACACACAAAGCCAGTAACAGGATTCCAACCCAAGACATCCAGATCTGCAGGCGAGTACTCTACCACTGCATCATGGAGGACTAGTTATTAAACACTATTAAGATAACAAAATACTACTCACAAAACATACACAAAATGTAAACAAACATGACACTAAAGCTGACAGCTTATTATCAACAATGTTAATTTTCTCTTTTTTTAAGCACCTTGAGGTTCTCGTTTTGGCTCTATACATATTTAAGTATGTGCAAAGCATTGCCAAATCATCAATTTAAATTACACAAATTACTCTTCTTTGAGGTGTATGGCTTTTTTCTGTACATTCATTACATGGATACTGGATTTCCTTATTTAACATGTTCGTTGTCTCCATCTCCTTGTATGACATTTAAACTTTCCTCAATGTATATGGTTACAGTGTCTTGTTCTGGATATACTGTGCTTTCACTATCACTGTCACTGTCCTCTGATGGTATGTAATCGGCATCATCATCAATTTTCTACAAGGTCATCGTTTTCTATTTGTCGCTCTTCATTATCCCTTCAAAATATAAACAATGAACTTGTAATGTTTGGGATAGAAAATCTACCAATATTCTGACAAAGGCCTTTATATCAGTATTAGATAAGTTCCAGTATAATGACACCTGTCTGCTTTTTTTAATTTACATACCTATGTGCATGTGTGTGTGAATTTCTTAATAACTTATCTTTTGAGGACTTCAGCACTGTATCTCTCTCTACACACTGAAACCAATGTGAGGACTTGAACTATTAATCTTTATTTACACATATCAAGAACAGTCAACCTAATTGAGGAACAATGAATGTTCATAAAACACACTTAACAGGTTGAATGTGTTACATGGAACCTACACATAGTTTGATGATTGTAGGTGGCAGCGTTAAGTGTTTTGTGCAAAAGCCAATATGATCTGCATTTATGAAACTTTCAAACATTTGCAGAACCATAGTAAAATTGAAACAAGAGATGTGTTTGTCAGAAACACAATGCCCCCTAATGCGCCGCTTTGAATTATTTTTTTACCCTGAAAGATGACCTTGATCTTCCACCACTCAAAATGTGCAGCTCTATGAGATACACATTCATGCCAAATATCAAGTAGCTATCATCAATATTGCAAAAGTTATGACCAAGGTTAAAGTTTTGGGACACACACACTGATTGACTGACTGACTGACATGGCTGACTGACTGACACAGTAACAGACAGACAGGCGAAAAACAATAAACCCCCGATCTTTCGATCCGAGGGCATATAAACAATGTACATACAATTTGTTGTGAGCATCCTCGCCTACGGTCTTTAGGGTACTAATAGTGGTCATGGAAAGAGAAGACAGGCTCCCAGTGTAATTGGCAGGACACAGTTTGTGTATGTTTGATCTATGAATACTTATTGTAACCTTAACATTTAATATAGGGCATAGCTATTGCACGCAACACACCATCTGATGTGAGGTTATATGTATGTACAGTTATTCCAGATTTGGATACTAAACCTCGAAGTTATGGCGTGGACAATTATTGATTTCTGAACCCTGATTGTGACTAAGACCTTAAATATCCGGGTCAGCATTTCGTCTGATGTTGGGTTATATGTTTGTCTGGTTATTTTAGATTTGGATCATTAACTTTGATGTTATGGTCCGGACTGAATTTGTGTATGTTTGACCTTTAACATAGCAGCATGGCTTTTGGACGCAACACATCTTCAGATGTTGGATAAATACATGTGTCAACTTTTAGTTATTTAAGATTTGGATTATCAACTTCAAATTAGAAAGCTGACACGATTTGTTATATACCTCATGACAGATTGAAGGCACACACAAAAATATGTCCCTGACCCCACTTTGGTGGGCAGGGCGGGACATAATGAACACCTTACCCATAATTTGTTTTTTAATTCTCTTTCAACGAAATGCTGTAGATTAAGGGGGGAATCTTTACTACAAAACAGACACAAACTACTCACTACATTCATTCAGTTCTACATAAAAATTGACAACCCAACAAAGAATCAGTGTCAGCCAACAAAGATCTTTGACTTTCAATGTGTAGGTTATTACTGACTAAAGTAATCCTACCACTGAACTCTAGCTGACTCTTTCAGCTGTTTGACTGCTTGCACTTTGTTCCTTCCAGTCTTCATCATTAAACTCTTGTAATCTTTTTGTTGAAACCTGGTAAAAAGAAGTTTTTAGCTTTGTTAAACAGAATTATCCTATTGAAATGCAGGAGAGTAACAAGTGTTTATGTTTGGAAAGTAAGACGCTAGACCATTATGAAGGCTAAATGAGTGGCATGTTCAAACTAATTTACATGTTAATGCTATGTTCATGAAATTTTAGTTTCTCATTAATACAGTGAATTTATCACTTACTGCACTGCTCATAATTTTATGTGACTGAAGTTTAGATTTGAAACAAGCCATGAACAAGGATGCCGTTCAGACCCGGGTCCCCTTTGTCAGAACTAGAGGTTTGTCACAGGAGTGACGAAAAATCCCCGACACCAGAACAGAGGATTGTATGAATCATCAGAGAGAAAAGTGACTTTTTGGGCAAAGAAACTAATAATTAATAAAACAGTTTTTAAATAATGTAAGAAAATCATATGAGACTGTCTGTCATGAGAAATTTATCTATGACTTTAACCTTGAGCTGGCATAACTAAAGCATGGGTTCTGCGCATAGCATTGCTGATGTCAATATTTGTTTTAAGTTTTAAGAAAATCGTTCACAAATACTTTGATATTAGATGATTTATAAAATTGCCTAAGTTTTAAGAAAATCATTTAAGGGATATAAGATTTATTGACGGTCACAGCGGATACGGACTGACAGAAATCTGTCATTACAACTTTAACAATTACCTTGACCTTTAGCTGGCAAAACTACTGTATGGGCTCTGCAAATAGCCTTGCTGATATATAGATTTATGTAAAGTTTTAAGAAAATCATTAGAGGGTAATAGAAGCAGACACGAAATATTGTTGTCTAACCAACACAATGGTGGCATACAGTTTGAACATCACCTTGTTGAGACGGACATTGGGGCAAATTTTGATGAAAATCCTTCAAGGGACCAACAAAAAGGGTTCGAGTATTATATACAAAAGCCCACTCCCACAGGGTAGCTAGGTAGGGGTATAATAACACTGCAATTATGTAAGAGCTGGTCACAAAAGATTTCAGGACATTAATTCATGACAAACAAGAGCAACACTGCATGTATTCCACTATTCCTACCTTTTCCCTTTTCCAAAGTAACCTTTTATCTTTATTTTCAAATGAAGGCAATATCACACTGCAAATATAAATAATAAAAACAATGTAAATGTGAAACAGCATTGTAAGGATTTCAGCAAAACAAATAAACCCTGTAAAAGGTAATGTGTGAGAACTTTTTGCTCTCTTGCATGACTTGTTTTTATTCTTATTTTATGAAATCCATCTTCAGGTGTAAATAAACTAAGGCTGTAAAATAGCAAATCTCTTGACACAGTGTTCCGTTGACCTTTAATAAAATAATTATACATAGTTTAGGTGCCATCTTATTAAAACAGTTTTGTGAATAATAAGATATGTCACCTAAGGTGAAACATACCCCAAAGCAGTTTCGTACACAGTACCATATGTGCTTGTTTTTGGATCTAACTATGCCTCATGATAATCCAAAACCAAATTGGGTTCAAAGATATTGACCTTATAACACAATGTGTTTGTGTAGGAGTACCATGGGTAGCAGTCAACTTGAGGACAATGTATGTTTTTGTTAAAATGATGTCGGACTAGGCAATGCTTTCCACAAGCCATTTAATGGTCCCTCGCTGAGGCGCTTGAATTTAGAAATAAGAGTCAGCAGTGCGCTTGAAATTTACCGATTAGTGTACTAGTATTTGTTCAGTAATTGAAACTAGCCATTCTTCAGATCAAAGCCAAATTAAACGACTTTGTGAATATTTTGAGAGCCAATTTACGATCATCTGTCAATTACTTGAATTTTTTTACCCAACTTAAGCCCACCTAAAGGCAGAGCGTTGTTGTATTGGAAAATCAATATTAGCCAATGAGAGCGCACGCTTTCCAAGAGCAACAGCACTTGTAGGCATTCAATACATCCTTGAGGAAATAGTGCATTTCATGCATAATGTTGTCAAATCATTTATTCGACTCGTAAAGCCTTTTTAACAAATTATTGTTGACTTATACACAACTACATGTATTAATGTTTTGATGAATTCTCAAACTAGAATAGTTAAATTTGTAATCCAAATCTCGCTTTCGAATTATAATGTTAACGCAACAAGAATTACTTTTATGAACAGTGCTTCATATATTTCGTATTGTTTCTTTTTCTTAATAAAAAACACGCAAAAACTCTGCAGACCGAATAGCGTCATAAGGTAATGTAAAACATTCAGCGTATGCAGGAAGTTGCCCTCCTATCCCACCCCTTACGGCCCCGGGGCGTCTGAAAAATATCCTTTGCAAAGCACTGCTAGGTCAACAAAACTTACATGAATGAAAACATTTTGAGGACTAGAGTTTAAGTCCTCGCACTGACGGTAAGTACTCACACCATTGGTGTGCATATTAAAAGTCTGAGTCTCCACAAATAATGATGGTGGAACAAATAATGAATTATGGTAGTTTCTTTTTTTTCTACCCACATAACTAACATCAACATGAAGTTAAAACATTTCAAATACACACCTTCATCATAAGCCAGGAAATGATACAGGAACTGGTTATATCAAGTTGTCTCCCTAATGACTGAACTACACCTCAGCATCATCTGCAAAGTACAACACAGCTGTCATCAGTCATTTTACACATCTCAATAAGCAAATAAATGCAGATTTCGAAACTTATACGATGATCCTAAGTTCAAGATCAAGGTCTAAGGGGTCAAAATTTGTGTGCGTATAAAAAGGCCCTGTCCATATACGCATGCATACCAAATATGAAGGTTACATCTGAAGAGACATATAATTTATGAGCATTTTTCGAAACCTAAACACCTATTTTGAAACTAAAAAGAGGACCCTAAGTTCAATGTCAAGGTCAAAGAGGTCAAAATGTGTGTGCGTATGGAAAGGCCTTATCCATATACATATGCATACCAAATATGAAAGTTACATCTGAAGTGACATAGGTTAGTTATGAGCACTTTTCAAAAAAGTTTGATGGACAGACAAACAGACAGATAGACAGTGCGATCACTATATGCCCACCTTCAGGGACATAAAGTTCATAAAATCATTTCCACCTTAAAAAATAAATTTACATTAATACAGACCCTGCTATGAAGTGGATACAGCTATTGCCCTCAACTTTAAATGGAACTTAATAATACAAACTAAATACTTCTGAAAGATACCATGTTCCATTACAAATTTACAGCTCATTAGCTGATTTGTTTCGCAATGTCACTAGTAGAATGTATTCATTTCAATGAGCATCTATCATCAAATGCTGGGTCTGGAAGCTTTCTTTAACATGTGTTTTTATAACCTTACAAACTATAGGCATTTTTCCTGATGTGATACAGTACGGTACCTGTCTACAAAGTATGGAAGTGCTAGATGCAAAACTACTCAAGTTATTTACAGTCTTATTAAAGGCCTCACCATGGCAGTCACACATAATCTACTTGGATTTCCTTCACCTGCAAACTCCTTTCAATTTGTTTAATCAACTGGCTGAAACACTACACTACTTTATATATGTTGTGGGAGTAAATTATCCCTCACAATATCTTTTTTTTAACGTGCAATAAATTTTGGAATCAAAGACTGAACCTTCAGTTTGTTTATCAACAGTTAAGAATAAAACTTACTGTTACAATGACAATCTTTTTACAAAATGTATATATAAATTTTGAAGTGGTGAGCAATTAAAACCGCTTTGACTGATAACCAACAGTGGTAATATCTTCAGTAGTTGATCAGGAGGTTGTAGGTTCGAGCCCTGGATCGCTTAATAATGACATTTTGTCTTTGAGCAAGAACATTCATACACATTGCTCAGTCGACAGTATTAAAATTAGTTCCTTAAACTTACATGTAACTACGGATTCTGTTTAAAATCAGCAGCAAGACAATATGTAAATATCCAACTACTTTAATTCTATCAAAAATATGGCGAATGGTTTAGTTCATAACCGCAAGTACATATTGAAAGGTCATCTTCTGATAAAATTGGTGTGTTAGAGCACATAGACCCAAACTTGTCCAAACAAGTGCCGTTATAGTAAATAAATGCTTACATTTGGCCTTATTGGATAACTTCCTATATTATATATTACTTAAAGACACAAACATGGGGAACAACAACAAACACTTTTTATTATGGAAATCCACTATTTGACTCCTGAGTCTTATTACATGTACCTTTCAGGAGAATAATAACATTCACATAATGCAGTTCAATTTAAATTATTCAAAAATGATCCAGGCCTGCAGATACATGCAACAAGAGCTGTCAAACTTTAACATAGATTTATCAATATTTAGTTTTTTATTTAGCATATTCTAACTATAAAAGGGGCCATAATTCTGTCAAAATGCTTGATACAGTTGTCTGCTCTTGTTTATAGATTGGGGTCATGTTGGTAAAGAAGTATGCAAAATATAAAAGCAATATGCCAAAGGACATTGGAAATATTCGGGGTAGTTCGCAAACTTTAACATAGATTTATCAATAATATGCATATTCTAAGTTTAAAAGGGGCTATAATTCTGTCAAATGTTTTATACAGTTGTCTGCTCTTGTTTATAGGTTGGGGTCATGTTGGTAAAGAAGTATGCAAAATATGAAAGCAATATGTCAAGGGACATAGGAAATATTTGGGGTAGTACGCAAACTTCAAAATTTGCATGCTAACGCTAACGCCAACGTGAGTAGGATAGCTCCACTATATATATTTCATATATAATAGTCAAGCTAAAAATAGCTTTTTTCTCCAAGGATAAAGTCCTATGCCATAGTTATAAAGAATTTCGGCATCCCTCTCAATATCCCTGAGTGCATGGGAAAAACTATCCTGCATCACAAGAAAACTAGGAATGCTTTATCACAACTTCCATTAACGAATCTGTGTATGAAGTTATAAAGAAAATAAATAAACCATGAAGTATAAAAAATTATACTTGTATTTGAAGTCCTCACATTCACATTATATAGAATTATGTGTTGAGTCCTCATTTTGTTAGAAACTAAATAGTATATTTGATGTAGAAATTTAGAGAAACAAGCAAATTCGTTGAATTGATATCCCCAGCCAATATGCTTCTGGACACAAAAGTGTTATATTTGACACACAAAAAAGCATTTTTTCAAGATAAAAAGGGTCATAACTCCGTTATTAACAGATGGTGTACATTGCCATTTGGCATGCATCATCTTCTTATATATATATATATATATATATATATATATATATATATATATATATATATATATATATATATATATATATATATATATATATATATATGTATGTATGTATATATACTCATACCAAGTTTCAATGAAATCTGCCAAAGCACTTCAAGATATGGCTCTGGACACACAAAAAAAGCATTTTTTTCAAGATAAAAAGATCCATAACTCTGTTATTAACGGATGGTTTACAATGCCATTTGGCGTGCATTATCCTGTTATCCATATATATACTCATACCAAGTTTCAATGAAATACACCAAAGCACTTCCAAGATATGGCTCCGGACAAACGGACGGACGACGGAAAGACGGACGGACGGAAAGACGGACGGAAGGACGGACAACGCCAAAACAATATCCCTCCGCCTATGGCGGGGGATAAAAAATGAGAGAACATGTTAAGCAAGAAATGTTTTCGAAGTCCTCAGATGCACAATATACAGAACTGTGTGTCAAATCCTTATTTTGTTAGTAACTATTGTTTATAACAATTTGCTTAACACAATTTAAAATTAATGTCTTTTGGTGCATCTGGGGTATCAATGATAACCAGATTTTGTCACAACTCTCATTAACTTACATGCAACTGTCAGCTATGAAGTTGTACAAGAATGATTGCATATGAGCATCACAGATTATCTCTAGCAAGTACCTTGGCATGTTTTGTTGTTTGTGAGCATGTCAGAATGTAGGTACATACAGGTAGTTGAGCAGAGTTCTTGACCACCGTTACCATCATGTCTTCTAATTGTGAATTATTGGCATCATCTCCTGCATGACAGAATCGAAAGCCATGTTACATGTATATCACAAGATCAATCTACATAACTATCCATCTAATGATTGTATTCAGGAAATGATTTATAAGACATCCTTGCCAAGAATTGTATGTCAAGTCTTGACTACATGTATGTTAATAAAATGTGTCATGTCCTCATTTTGATTGATAAGAGTTATTTGCGGTTATTTCTTTTTTTTTTTCAAACAAGAGCTGTGTTCGTGAAACACAATGCCCCCTACTGCGCCGCTTAGAAGCCATATTTTTGACCTTTGACCTTGAAGGATGACCTTGACCTTTCACCATTCAAAATGTGCAGCTCTATGAGATACACATGCATGCCAAATATCAAGTTGCTATCTTCAATATTGCAAAAGTTATGACCAAGGTTAAAGTTTTGGGACAGACACACAGACAAATGACAGACAGGCCAAAAACAATATACCCCGATCATTCGATCCGGGGGCATATAAACCTAATTGTAGGGCAAGTCATCGTTTTGATAAAATATATTGTGTTTCAAGTCGTCACTTTTATGGTAAATCAATTGTTTGTCAAGTCCTCACTTTAATAAATTAAATAAGTTTGGTGCAAAGTCCTCATTTTGAAAGCTAAGATGTTTTTTTTAAGTTCTTATTTTGAAAAAACTTATTGTAGGAAAAGTCATCGTTTTGATCAAATGAGGTTTGCATCAAGTCCTCACTTTTATGATAAATAAAATGTATGTCAAGTCCTTACTTTTATAATAAAAAAAGATTTGTGTAAAGGCCTCATTTTGATTTCTAAGATTTTTTTTGGCGAAAGTTCTTATTTTTTAAAAACCCTAATTGTAGGAAAGTCTTATTTTGATCAAACAAATTGTGTATCAAGTCCTCACTTTTATGGTAATTCAAGTGTATGTCAAATCCTCACTTTTATAATAAAACAAGGGCTGTTTGTAAAACATGCATGCCCCCCATATGGGCTCTCAGTTGTAGTGACAGCCATTGTGTGAATATGTTTTTTGTCACTGTGACCTTAACCTTTGATCTAGTGACCTGAAAATCAATAGGGGTCATCTGAGAGTCATTATCAATGTACCTATGAAGTTTCATGATCCTTGCCATAAGCGTTCTAGAGCTATCATCGGGAAACCATTTTACTATTTCGGGTCACCGTGACCTTTACCTTTGACCTAGTGACCTGAAAATCAATAGGGGTCATCTGCCAGTCATGATCAATGAACCTATGAAGTTTCATGATCCTAGGCATAAGCGTTCTATCATAAAGAAATCATTTTACTATTTCGAGTCACCGTGACCTTGAACTTTGACCTAGTGATCTGAAAATCAATAGGGTCATCTGCGAGTCATGATCAATCTACCTATCAAGTTTCATGATCCTAGGTTTAAGCGTTCTTGAGGTATCATCGGGAAATCATTTTACTATTTCGGGTCACTGTGACCTTGACCTTTGACCTAGTGATCTGAAAATCAATAGGGGTCATCTGCGAGTCATGATCAATGTACCTATGAAGTTTCATGATCCTAGGCGTAAGCGTTCTTGAGTTATCATCCGGAAACCATTTTACTATTTCGGGTCACCATGACCTTGACCTAGTGACTTCAAAATCAATAGGGGTCATCTGCGAGTCATGATCCATGTACCTATGAAGTTTCATGATCCTATGCCCAAGCGTTCTTAAGTTATCATCCGGAAACCATCTGGTGGACGGACAAACATACGGACCGACATGCGCATAACAATATACCCCCTCTTCGAAAAAGAGGGGGGCATAATAAATATCACAATTCAAAGATTAAAAAAGGCTAGAACTCCAAAAATCTCTTACAGAGGATTAATGTTTGGCAGTTATTTGCACGTGTTCATCATTTCGATTGGTTACTCAGTTTATATGGCCAAAACTCACACTGCAATATATTAATATATTCGTAAACCAGTCAATTCGTTGGTCATGTGCTGTTATTGAATATCCCTATATTGAAAATCAATAGAATAATAACAGATTGTATAAATTTGAGTCCTATATAATCAATATTATTAGAGCATGGCTTTCTGATTACAAATGATGATGCTTGAACAAACAACTTTCATCCAAAAACCAATTTCAAAATCTTTAAACCATGAATTATTTTTTACTCTTTTTGAATGCTACCCAGGCCTTACAACACCCACTTAAAAAACACACACTTTTAGTCTATAATCTTATGTTCTTAAACAAACTCTCTGTCCCTTACTTTTGGAAACCACACAATTAAATGCCTTTAAAGAAATAAAAAGTAACAAAAATACATCAGTCAGAACAAAAATTCAACCAACTTCTACCTGTGTGAGCTGTGCCTTCTGCTGACTGTATGCATTCATGCGCTCACTGATGTTGATGCTCGGGGGCAGCTGTCGACTGGGCGGGATGGAGGTCTCACTGTTATGACCGGACGCCTCCTGCAGAGGGACAGTCACAGAATGTCACTACAGATTTATCTTACATTACCAGCATCAGTGCTTTTGCTAACAGAAGTTTTGGGGCAAAGAATTCCCATTTTTTCCCCAAGAGACTTTCAGCCATGGAAGTATCCAAACTTCCAATTTCCTACACTCTAAGTTGAAAGCCAGGCTAGATAAAAAGGGACTTCACACACATTCATATGTGATCAAAGTGAGGACTTAAAACAGAATTGATATCTTGACAAACAGAATCTGGACTTTACACTAAATATATATGTGATCAAACTGGGGACTTGAGTCAAATTCTTGCCAAACATATGCTCACATTGTAGTAAATACTTATTTTTTTCAAGTAAACAGATTTGTTATTGAAGTTACTGCGTGTTATCATTGAAAAAAAAACTTTGATGCTTATAATGTTTAGCCTTTTGCCTATTCTATTTTTAAACATTGAAACAATAAGGTACTAACTAAATGAGGACTCTATATAAAATTCAATGTGTTACAAAGTGAGGACTTGAAACAGAATTCAATTCTTCAAAAACATCATCAAGATTTTAAACACAGTTCATTATTGCTATTTGACCAAAGTGAGGACTGAAACAAAATTCTTGCCAAACCTGTTCTTACAATGTTGTCCATAATAATTTCTTGATGCAAACAGATTTGTTATTTTATACACGTAAGTTACTGCATGTTATCATTTAAAACGTTTTTGGTGCTTATGTTTAATAATTTGTCTAATTTTTCAAAATTGTAACTATTAGGTACTAAATGAAGACTCTATACACAATTCAATTTGTTATAAAGTGAAACATAATTGTTGCTAAACATGTTCCGAAATATTTTCTTGATACATGTAGCTTCAAAAGGTTGTCAGATTTGTATGGAAGTAGTGAGATAGCATTGCTCTCTTTCTTGTTCATTCAGATGATTGCAATGCTGCTGCTATAGCACACACTCAATCACAGGGAAACTGTTATTATGTATGATATGGGTGTTTCGCTTTTTTTCGGTCACAGTTAACCAAATTCAACCATCCTCACACCATTAAAGCCCCCTGTGCACTCAATAAGTGCATCCTCTTCCATCTACAACTAGATGTGACTTGAAATAACATTGAACAGTCCTGCCCCAAGGTACTACATTTTGTCAATGGAAACATCTTTGGGGACAAGTTTAAACCATATGTTGTTGTTATGAAAGAGTTACTATGAAAATCTGTACTTTAAACAGAATTTAGTATGAAACCAAAAAGAGAAATATCTGTTAAACATGTTCGTCAAATGTTTTCATTAGTATGTTTTTCAACTTGGGGACAATCGGGACAAGTCTTTTATTAATGGCACTGCATGTTATCAGTGAGAAACTCTGTTGTTCTCATGTTTAACCATTCATGATTTTTTTTTAATTGTCACTTACAAAATCAGGACTCGACACACAATTTGTATTTGACCAAAGTGAGGACTTGAAACAAAATTTATTTATAAACAAATATCATCAAGACTTTACACACAATTCATTATTGCTATTTGACATAAGTGAGGACTTGAAACAAAACTTCGTGCCAAACATGTTCTTACAATGTTCTCCATACTAATTTCTTTATGAAATTTAATTTGTTATTGAAGATATTGCATGTTGTCATTGAAAAAAAAATCCTTATTTTTTTATTAATTGTCGAGTTTGTCATACAGTTACTACAAAACAAGGACTGTACACACAATTCAAAATGTAATAAAAGTGAGGACTTGAATCACAATTGTTGCCATCAATATTTGTATGATATTTTCTTGGTAAAAAATCATCAGGTACTGTGATTGAGTTTTGGAAGTTGTGATTAATCATTTCTCAATTTCTTGTTATTTTTATATATAAATAAAATTTACCGAGAAGCCGTAGAGCCCTTCACGGATTTTTTTAATCTTGACCCCAGCGTTTAAAATACATATATGTAAGAACAAGAGCTGTCTCCATCGGAAGACATCATGCCCCGGAAAACGCTTTTACGAAACCTAAACGCAGATTTCGAAACCTAAACGGACCCGTAGTTCAAGGTCAAAAGGGTCAAAATTTTTGTGCGTATGAGTCTTGCCTAAACATATGCATACTAAATATGAAGAATACACAAGTGACATAGAAGTTATGAGCATTATTCGAAACTTTAACGCAAAAGTGTGACAGACAGACGGACAGACAGACGAACGTACAGTCCGATCACTATATGCCCTCCATCGGGGGCATAAAATTAAGAATCAATCCTTAAATCACTTATCCTAAATGCTTCATTATGTATCTGTATGTACATGTAGTTGAAACATTAGACTAGAAATGTTTCATAAGGACCCCCTTCGATGTAAGGGGTGGGAAAATAAATAAAACAAATTGCTGTCTCCATATGATGACATATGCCCCTGAAAAACGCTTTGATAGAAGTTATGAGCATTTTACGAAACCTAAACGCAGATTTCAAAACCTAAAGGCCGACCCTAAGTTTAAGATCAAGGAGGTCAAAATGTGCGTGCGTATGGAAAGTCATTGTCCATATACACATGCATACCAAATATAAAGGTTACATGTACATCTGAAGGGACATAGAAATTATGAGCATTTTTCGAAACCTAAAATTAATGAAAAGTGTGACAGACAGACAGACGGTCGCATAGACAGAGTGGTATCACTATATGCCCATCTTCGGGGGCATACAAATCTACCCGGCCACAGACAGGTGATTTAACAAGATAACTTGTTCATACAAAAGAGGTATTTGCCCATCTTTATCCATTAAAACCCTGAATTAATATTCCAACCAATTGTTTTAATAAAATAATGGAATTTAAAAATCATTGTAAAATAATTCTTTACTGCATTTATCAACGATTCGTTTTACTAAAAACATTTTTCAGGCAAATCCAGGAGTTTATCTTGTGAGAACAATTCCAAGAAGAAGAATGTTTTGATCAGCTAAGGCAGGAAATTCACTGCCAATATTGCCTTTTAAAATATTTTCCCAATCAAAACATAACCAGGGTCATTTGACTTTAGATTTTTCGGTGGAGTAAAGTGCTTTGAATTTCTGTCTGATTTTCTTGTTAAAGACAATGTTTGAATCTCACAGCAGTCATCTGCATTTGAATGATGAGAAAATAACATATTATTACAACCGTTTAGAATTACAACTCAAATTTAAAGCACCAATATTCATTTCATTCAAATGTACAACTATTGTAGAATTTCTTTCAATATTTCATGAAATATATATACCTTTATATGCAGATATGTATTTAACCTCCAGATGGTCTTCATGCTACAAGCTGCCACCCTTAACAGCATTTGCAGCTAATACAGATGGACTCACTCTCTTAGTTCTTCTTCCCATCTACATATAGAAAACAACAAAGAGGTTAATGTCATATCAGGATTAAAGTGATATTATGGACTACACAACATGCCCACTGATTTTTTTTTCATTTGGGTACATGTACCCAGGGTTATGAAAAATGTGGGTACACCAGTAAAAATGGGGGGAAACATTATGAAGTTTACAAATTTATTTTAGTTTCAAGTTTCATTGCAACTTATACATCACTAGTTTGTGTGTAAATCTACATAACCAAGACAAATTACCACTGTTGTGTATATATGTATAAACGCCACTGGCATTTTCTGTGATAAAATAAAATAATATCACTGTAATGTTTTGCCTATATTTTGATATCAAAAATGATTCCTTCTTATTCAGTATAGCCAAAACATTTCTTCTTCTAAATGACAAAATAATCCGAAACATTAACTAGAGTGTGCTGCATTCATGTAAAACAAACGTTTTGTGTCCGAAATAGTTATGTCTGAAAATTATTCAAAAGTGTGACGCACGTTAAGAACCAATTTATCATATGTAATTCTACCTTAACTATCAATTCAATTCACAAATCTGAAGTAATTTAAAAACAAGAGCACCACATAATGGGTGCTATGTGACCTTGACCTTTGACCTAGTGACCCAAAATGGGTGTGGCGTGTAGAACTCATCAAGGTGCATCTATATATGAAGTTTCAAAGTTGTAGGTGGAAGCACTTTGATTTTAGAGGCGATTTTAAGGTTTTTGTTAAAGTTTTATATTAGAGGTCATAATGAACTTGACCTTTGACCTAGTGACCCAAAAATGGGTGTGGCGTGTATAACTCATCAAGTTGCATCTACATATGAAGTTTCAAAGTTGTAGGTGGCAGCACTTTGATTTTAGAGCAAATGTTAAGGTTTAAGCACGACGCCTACATCGGACGAGCTGGCAATGACAATAGCTCGGGTTTTCTCCGAAAACAGCCTCGCTAATAAAAATTATGTTACATGTAGATAGACATTTGGAAGATCCAGAACTTCTATTGGTTGTGAAGAAGTTGTTTGATTCCACTGTTAACTTATGACCAAGAGTAATGCTCTTTGCAAACCTTACTGTAAACAGTTTTTGGTGTCATTCCAAGTCAAGTTTACACAAAAAACTGACTTTTTTTAAATTATTATTTGTTACAGTTGATTATATTTTCAAAATGTGATGTTGTTGTTACGTTGCAGTTTCTTCAACTTAACTTCTCAATTGAAAGAAAGAATGTTTCATGCAATGTAGACTCGAGATTTGGAAGTTTTTTTACCCATTAAATACCTTGTTAAGGAGGGAAATAAACTGTATATTGTACACGAGCTGTCAGAGGACAGCGCACTCGACTATTCGAGGGCTTGACAGTATAACGTAAGCCATCCTAGGGAAATCATTCATATTCAATAAGGTCAAGGTAATATGGTCATATTATAAGTGGAAGAGGACCATAATTGAAACATATTGATCGCTTTTGTTTTAAAGAAGTTGTACTTTATAGACGATTCTGAGTTCAGGTATATTTTCTACAATCTATTGAGCATTTGTAAAGACATAAAATATACTAATTAGATAGATTAAGATTAAGGTAAGTGTTGTTTTGTCAAAGTATAAATCAAATCTGATCATAAATATAGAAGTTGTGGCAATTTAATTAAAATTAAAATAACTTTGCCTACACAGTCCCCTTATGATAGTTAGTAAGTGTTGCAAGTATGAAAGCAATACCTTTGATACTTTAGGAGTAAAGTGAACCTTAAAACACAAATTTTCACAAAATTTTCAAATTTTTTAAGTACCATAAAAAGGGCACATAATTCTTACAAAATGCTTGATACAGTTGTCTGCTCTTGTTGATTGGGGTCATTTTAGTAAAGAAGTATGCACAATATGAAAGCAATATGTCAAGAGACATAGAAAATATTTGAGGTGGTACGCAAACTTTAACATAGATTTATCAATAATATGCATATTCTAAGTAGAAAAAGGGCCATAATTTTTATAAAATACTTGATACAGTAGTCTGCTCTTGTTTATAGGTTTGGGTCATGTTGGCAAAGAAGTATGCAAAATATGAAAGCAATATGTCCAGAGACATTGAAAATATTTGAGGTGGTACGCAAACTTAAACATTGTCCAACGCCGGGGTGAGTAGGATAGCTCCACTATATGACAAGCTTGTTGAAAATATCAACATGTAATATCTTTCGATCCGGGGGCATAAAAAATATGTGCACAATATCTGAAAAATACAAATGCAAGATCATTTACTGGTAATAACTGAGTTTTAGCTCCTATCCAATATATAAGTTTGTAAAAATAAATAAAACAAGGGACAAAATTGTCAAAAAACCAGGTTTTCAACTCAAAGTGTGACCTTGACTTTAGAGATATCAACGCAATTCTTTCGCACGACATACCTTCGGCCTCCAGTGATGAACAAATGTGCTAACTGATTTTAAAATCTCACCATGAACGACATAGTTATGGCCCGGACAAGCTCATTTATGACCACTGTTTACCTTTGAACTCAAAGTGTGACCTTGACCTAGGAGATATTGACGTGATTCTTTGGCGTGACACACCGTCCACTGATGGTGAACAATGTGCCATATGATTTTTAAATCTCACAATGAACAGCATTGTTATGGCCAGGACAAGCTTATTACGCCCGCTAGCCCGCCGACATTCGCCAATCTAATAACCAGTTTTCTAAAAAAACCTGGTTAAAAATTTCAAATAGCTGTTCTGCTAACTCATACCAGGTAGTGACTACTTAAATTAGTTTACATTATCAAAGTTTTATACATGTTAGAAACTCAGCTTTTCGTCAATGATGGTTAAATAACATGAAACAATTAATAATACACTTCAACACCGTTATTTCGAAGTCGTCGGGACCGTTAAAAAAACTTCGGATTAACGATAATTCGAAATAAACATTTGACAGAAGACTTCTTTGATTCCTTAAAAATAAAACGTTGTGAAATTCGCATGGTTCGGTTACACGCTTACTTAAAAACGTAAACTAGTCAGATAGCAATATATTTCTACTCGTAACAAACGGGGGAATAAAACGGTTCTTTTTCTTGTTTTTATTTTTCTCTAATTACAGAACATAAAAAAAAACGAATAGCACAAATTATCAGACATACATACATATGCATACATTTTCGGAAATGAATTAACCTTTTTTTAATTATAGGCGATGTCTCTCTGAACACCGGCGTTCGCGCAGACGACAAAGGTGTAACTATCGGCTTTTGACGCGCCACGACAAAGGTGTGAAATAACGCTCAGTATTTTGCAGTTTTGACTTCGGATTAAAGATTGATAATTAGGTGCGAAGTATAGTGTTGGGACCGACAAAATCACTTCAAATTAACGATTCCTTCGGTTAAGCGAAGTTCGGATTAACAATGAAATTTTACATTAAACAAACAAGAATCAAAATCGGGACCAGAAAAATACTTCGAAATAACGGTGACTTCGGATTATCGGTGTTCGAAATAACGGTGTTGAAGTGTACATTAAATTTTAACATTAAGCATAAGCAGTGATTTTTCTTCACATTATATTTTACAGCCTGTGCCTTTTTGATTCGGGAAAAAAATGCGATAAACCATAGGGAAAATTAAAACATTATTATAACGATTATAAATAACAGTTATCAGTATACCAATTGTTAATAAGTGCATATATTTAACTGCTTTCTAAAATTCATATTATAAAACTGCTAGGGAATTAAACTTCTGTATGACCAATTGAATTTATTTAAAAGTTTGGCTTATTATATTGGAAATTTTGGGGATTTTTTTTTACTTTTTGCCAGCCTGTAAGAGGCTGCAATTTTGGAATAAAACAACACTGATAGGAAATATCTTGCATTTGTATTAGTTCTAAACATAGTAGGTTATGGTATTATACAATACTCGATGCATTACTTTTGTTAGTTTAGCACTGTTAAAATTAGTAATTTAATGAGAAGTTTAAGTTTTGTAAAGTAAAACAAACAACGTAACTTGGTAATGAAAGAAAAATAAGAAATGGGTAGTAAACGTTTTGTATTTCAAATAAAAAAGTCAATCAAATCCAAGTAAAGTTGTTGAGGTCCGGAAAGTTTCTTCACTTTTGCACTTATGTTAAGTTCATGTTTTTGGGGCATAATTGTACACCTTGAACTTAGCCATCAACAGTTTGAACTAGTAGATAGGAGGCGTGTACAATTTATATAAGACGCATTCTTTTTTGTCGACTTCAACGGCGACACTCAGTTGCATGTTATCTTGGCTTTTTTAACGTAATCAATACCAACAAGTTTATTGCAGATTTTTACCAAACATATGCATATGACCGGTGACATTTCACATCCTGATGTAAATGCGGCTGATATACAGTACAGCCAACATGGAACAAACATATTTCGCAATCCGAAGAGTCAATGTGCAACGAGTCGATGCCGAGTCGGCCGTTGAAGCCGCGTCAGTATGCGGCGGCACGTTGAATTTCGACGCGATGCTTCGCATCTGTCCGCCGAGGCAAGCCGCTATATGACGCCGAGTCGATGCGCATCATAAAATAAAAATCGTTAAAAGATTAGTTAGTCAATAAATTTTAAAAGAGCAATTATAATAATATTAAAAATCATAATTAATTTTATGTAATCTATTACTGCATACTTACTATTTTTCCTGTCGCTACTCATTACCCAATTATCCCGTATATTCCAGTATTAAAGCAAATTCTGGTAAATATTTACAAGAAAAGTGCTCCAGAATTTCAAGAAATACAAATATTTGTCTTTTTTATTAAGTATCAAATAAATGTTGGCATTTGTTTCTATTTAAAGATGTGATGAAATAACGTCCAATCAGGGCGGGTTTTTTCCCCAATGAACACGCGTCAACCTTCTGAAGTGATGCTCATGTATTTATACAACACAAAATACACCCACACTTTTCATGCGACATTCTACATGTCTGCATAATTTTCGAGCGCTTTTTTTAGATAAAGGATAAGCACTGTTTATTTGACGCTTGAATTTAATTGTTAATGTCGCGTTAGCATTAAAACTCGGAGGCATGTTTCGGATTGCAAATTGAATAATGCTAAATTAAGAATCGAACGAAACATTACAGTTATGCTTAATTAATTCAACAATAATTGGCTAAAGCGCAAAATTTGTTGAATATATTTTAGGACGTGCTATTATATAACTTGTCTATAAAGCATCATATAAACATCATATCCGCTTATTAAAACGTGAAAATAATAACATTAAAGTAGCGTAAATCTAGGTTTCGACGCTACACAAATGCACATGTAGGTGTATATCTTTGAACTCTATCCGCGTACGTATGCAGAGGATTTATGCAGCGAAAGTACGCGAGGTAAAGGCCCGGTCACACCGCCAGAACTTTGCTTGAGCGTTCCTGGAGCGGTTAAAAACAATTCATCACCGCTCGCTACCGTTCACGACCGTTTAACAGAAGTTGGCCCCCGTTAAGGCGACGCCGTATACGCTCGGTCACCGCTGGTGGTTCCTCCTACCGTTCAGAAAGGTTTGAGCTGCACAAAATATTGCGAGCGGTGAGGAGCGGGCAATTTTCCGCTCCGACAAAGTTCACCACCGTTCGACCAACGCTCAGTCAACGTTTGGCACCGCTAGACGCAAGTTCGTGGACGTTTGGGTCCGCAATGCCAACGCAGAAATCTTGAATGCTGGACAACCGCTGCTTCGTCAGCTTTGCCCGGGCGGTGATTAAACGTTGCACAAACTTTAATGGAGCGGTTGTAAGCGTTTTTCGAACGGACACGGAATTGCTGGAACGGTGTCGGGCGTTGAAGTAGCGATCCATTGTAGTGATCAACTTTGGTTTGGCGTTGGTATTGAGGTGTTGGAGCGGGAGCAGAATATGGCAATAAAGACGGGGAGAAATGAGTCAGGAGTCCTTTGTAAATCGAGCTATCGTTGAGTGCATTTTAATGACCTCATTTTAATTTGCTCAGTTTCAGTAAAAGTGTTCTACCATGGATGCTGTGAGACTTGTTGTGATTGATGCACTAGTCCAGCAACAGAATCAGAACCTCCTCAGATTGAAACAAGCTGTTGACAGAAGGAGAAGAGAGAGAAGAAGGAGAGACAGAGTTGTGTGGGTCAGACAGTGGATACTGAGAAGGTCTGAACATGGACTGTATCACAAGCTGATAGTGGAGCTGAGGAATGAGGATCCACGAGCCTTCCATCACTTTATGAGGATACCACCAGCCATGTTTGATGAAGTTGTACAGAGGCTGACCCCCCGATTGACCAAACAAGACACCAATTACCGACCAAGCCTGGAACCTGGTCTCAAAGTGGCAATCACCCTACGGCACCTGGCCTCTGGTAACACCTACAGAAACATGCAATACGCCTGGAGGGTTCCCCACAACACCATCAGTGTGGTAGTTAGAGAAGTGGTAGAGGTTATCATAGAGGAATACACAGATGAATTGTTGTTTTGCCCAACAACTGAACAAGGATGCTGACAAATGGTAACAGAGATGGAACTTTCCGCACACAGTTGTTGCCATTGATGGCAAGCACGTGGCCTGTAAAGCTCCTCCTAACTCTGGCTCAGAATTCTACAACTACAAAGGCTTTTACAGCGTGATCCTCTTTGCCATGGTGGATGCTAACAATAAGTTCACCTACATTGAAGTCTCAGGCAATGATCATCCTCAGACGCTCAGATCTACAATGAAAGTGATCTCCATCGTGGGCTGGACCAGAACTGGATTCATGCCTTTCCTCAGCCAGACCCCCTACCCAATGACAATCAGAATGTGCCTTACTTCATCATCGGAGATGACGCCTTCTCACTGCGTACCTCCTTACCTCATGAAGCCGTACAACACCAGAAAAGCTCACCCATGAAGAGCGCATCTTCAACTATCGGCTGTCTAGGGCAAGACGGGTCGTGGAGAACGCATTCGGCATCCTGGCCAAGGTTCCAGATTCTGCTCACCACCATGCAACATCACCATGAAACTGTCAGAACCATCGTGGAAGCTTGCTGCATCCTCCACAACCTGATGCGCACCCGCTATCCAGTTCTCCAGAACATATCTGTGGACCGTGCACAACCAGATGGCAACCTGCAGCCTGGGGCATGGAGAGAAGGACGGCACTTGGAAGACACTATCGTAGTGCAAGGCCCAAACACAGCCTCGCGTAATGGGAAGAGGCAGCGTTACCTACTCAAGCATTGGTGCAACTCCCCTGCAGGATCAGTGGACTGGCAGGAAAGAATGGTGGCTATCAACTGAACACTGCGCAGAACACTGAGGATACACTTGTGCATTGTCCATATACATGTAATATGTTGATTACTTTGTTGCAAATGTTATTTGTCATTGTTAAAGGAACTCGAACGTTAATGGTGCCCAAGTATTGGACATGTAATGAACAAATTGTACTTGTGTTTGTTTGAAATGTTATGAGATTAATAAAGAAACTTGTGATACGATTCATTCTTGATGTCATATTACATTAATAAAAGCACTTCATGCTTAATCCATTAAGTCCCAGTAGCGCCTTTCCGCACCTCTGAAAATTTCAGTTTCTGAAGCCATTGTAATAAATAAAACATTTGCTCCAAAAAGGAGCAAATGCTCTAATGTTTTCAATTATTTTAGTACTATGGGGTCTTGTAAGTCGTTAAGCCTGTAGTAAGCTGTCTTTTTGGTAATTTTAGTCAAAGAGGTAGACTTATAGGGTCTTAATGGGTTAAAACATTATATAGAAGTGAAACTCTAGATGTCTTGTTTAATACTTGAAGGGTTTTTTAAAGTTAGAAATTCCATTAAATAAAGTAGTCAAGAATATTTTGATAAAAATGCTGTTTATTAAAGCTCAAAACTTTTGAGACCACGCAAACACACAAGTGCACATAAAGACAATAAACATCAAAACATCAAAACATCAAAACAGCTTGCCAGCTCATCCCTTAAACAAAAATCACATGAAATAACTGAGCAGTCCCTTCAACACATCACAAGCAGTCTCATTTCTCCTAAACGGTGGCCCTTATATCTGCCAGTAAAACATTAGACCCTTGAGCTGTGGCGGGGATTGGTATGGATGGAGTATTTAAATGCCGTTGAAGATCCTGGAGAATCCCCCCTCGCTGACGGCGCTAATGTTGGCTTGGTAAAAAGAGTAAATTTTCGGCATGTCTGACAACATGAGTCCTGCGCTGGAGCTCCTTGGGGTGGAGGATGGCTGGCTGCCTCTAAGTGTCTGCAATTGCTGGAAGAACTGAGGCTGGTGCTCAGGCTGAGGCTGCTGCTGGAAGCCGTAATGCTGAGTCTGGGGCTGGTAGCAATGCGGCCCCTGCTGGTAGAAGGTGAGTGTGGGTGAAGGTACTGATGCTGGTTGTGGTTGAACTGGAGGGAGGGGGGTGGGGGATGGGTCGCTGCATGTCTTGGAGGATGGCCGTCATTCTCTCTTCTGTGAGCTGGTACTGAGCCTCAGGTATTTGTTGGAGAGACTGGAACATGTACGTAATGAAGGGCTGTCGTGCATGGCTGATCTCCTGGGCTTGGACCAGTCTCTCCAGGAGGGCGTTGGTAGCCTTCATACTATCTCTCATCACCAGCATCGCAGGGGCGTCTTCAGGCTCGGCTCTGGTGGCGGGGCGTGGTCTGCTGGTGGTGGAGGAGAGAGCTATTGGAGGTGGGATGCCCTGTGACCTCGTGAGTGCCGCTTGAGTTTCAATGAGCGAGAGCGAACCCTCGTCTTCTTCCTGTTCCTCGACGTCGTGGGAAGGCTTACGAGAGATGCTGATCGACGGCTTTTGGGCTGGGCTTTTGGAGGCTGGTTTGCTAAAGTTTCCTGTGTGAGGGGTATGTTTCTAAGTGGCTCGCCTTTCCTGGGCTTGACCTCCTTGTGCAGGAAGGCGCAGTTCCTCTGGATGAACAGTTCTCTGTCCGTCAAGTTCGCTGCAGCCAGCTCCCTCCGCAATGTTCAGCTCTCTTGCTTTCCTGGTCCAAAGTTCCGTCTTCTTCTGTGTATCCGTGTAGTTTGTGGCCCCCTTCCTCCACAAAAGTTCGTGCTCCCGGACTCACTCGATGAGTTGCTCCCGAGTGTCATTGTCGAGCAAGAAGGCCTTGCGGCGAGACTTCTTCTGCGTCTGACGCTGTTCATCGTCCCGTTCAGAGTCTGAAAAATATAACAGTTGAATAGAAATAATAAATGTATAAATGAAACATATATTATTTAGATCAATGTGTATTGATTTTTCATTGCATATTATCACATTATCATTACCTTCAGTACCGGCAGTAGCACGGCCCTCCTCATATTGGTCATCTCCAGGTGGTATTTCCTCATTGTCAGACTGGTCCTGAGTCAGGGCCTTCTCGGGCTCGTCATCAGAGTCTGCAAAAAATAACAAATGAATAATAAATACGCAAGGTCAACGTAATTGAAAGTTTATTATTATTAGCAGCTGTCCCTGCCTGGGTTGTGGTAGTTATTATTATTATTATTATTATTATTATTATTATTATTATTATTATTATTATAATTATTATTATTATTATTATTATTATTATTGTAATCACTAAATTTAATATTTCTATTGGCGATTACCTTCATCAATAGCTGCCCCAGACTGGGCTGTTGCAGCAGTGGCTGTGTTAACAGTGGCTGTGCTAGCAGTGGATTCTGGTGTGGAATTACTGGTCTCTGCAAAATATAACAAATGAATTATAAATTAAAAATGTTGAAGTAAAATACATAACAGTATTTTTTCACAGTTGTTGAATATTTCTTGACACAACTAGTGAGCTACCTATATTTACCTGACTCCATTGGTTCAGCTGCCTGCTCAGTAATGATCTTCTTGGAGGCTGCTGCCTCTCCATCTCCAGCCTTCCACTTCTTTTGACTACGTGGTAAGATGAACTTCATCTATCGACTTCTATCAAAAATTATCAGAACGTCTATCAAAGTTATCCGTTCAGTTCTGAAGTCAGAAGCGGTTTGCCGCAATACCAACTTTAAACTTCCGCCGAGCCAACGCGCGCATGCGCAGAACGCCGCTCTATCAACGCTCGCGTCACCACTAAACCAACGCTCGCGTCACCGCTCGCTACCGTTAAACCAACGCTAAACCAACGCTGGCTTCAGCGGTGAACCGCTTTGACAACACCCGTGTTTTCGATTTTTTTCCTCCATTTTGTGCGCGGTGACGAGTGTTGCCGAAATACGGCCCCTCTTCATACCGTTCAAGGAACGCTCCAGCAAAGTTCTGGCGGTGTGACCGGGCCTCTTAAATTCAGACTCAGCGTTATTGCGCGGATTGATGTTGAGTGCCTGGGCGATACGCCGCGTGAAAACATGACGAGGCCGCCGATGATTTTGGCTGTGGTGTGACCAAGGATTATGTTTGTTCCGCGTTGGCTGTAATGTAAATAAGTTACTAAAATCATCTGCGATGCAATGACTCATTGTCATGGGGAAAAATTAACATTTCCATTTGTGTCTTTGGCCGACGCGACAAGACAGACCAACGCCGCCATTTTTTATACAATCTAGTAACGCATAGCGTTATAACAGTCTATTTTGTAAGGGGCAGGGGATATATTTTTTTTTAACAAATTTCGAGTTCTGAGAGGCCGCAAACACTCATATCCATTACATCAAAACAGAAAGTGACACAGGAAAGTCTTTTTGTGTCAGTGTCATAACATAGGCAACATACATTGAAAATACACCCAAAGAAAAGGCTGGCTTCTTCACTTGTGAAACTATGGTCCTTGATGTTTCCCCCACCAACCAAATTTTTAATAAAAATTGAGAAATTTGACCCATTTGGCACAGAACATTCAAACAGAATGCAATCCTAGTTTTGACTACATTACTCATTTATTTCATCCCTGTGCTGTGTTTATTTACCTAGAAAAGTGTCTCCCATACGTTTAGATTACTCACAATTTACCTTCAAAGCTGTGATCTGTTTCTGCAGCGAGAAATATTGACTTCCGCCAAAAGTGAAAATCTCCTTTTTGAAGATTCAAAATGTACTTGCTAGGAAGCTGTCAACTAGTTTTAATGGGTTTTTTTTCCAAAAGGTTGAGACATTCTTTCTTAAACCTAACACAATAAATAAATCTTATAAATTCCTAGTTGATTTTTAAAGACCATAAGTTATCCCTACCCTAAAGATATGTAATTTTCACCCCCTTTCACTGACATATCCCCTGCCACCTAAATTTGATATAGGCTACATTAAACTAAATCATTAAATGAATAGGTGCACTGCAAAATTGTTGCTGCTCAAAGGGCGCAAAATAAAAATATTTTTATTTCGTTTTAAAATTTATAGGTGTAGCAAATCTGACTAACATTTAATCAATTTGTTGTGGCCTAAAGCCAGATCCATGTTTGTATTACACTCTCATGCGTGGCGCCAGCTCCTCATGCGTGCCACGCATGATTTTGTTATTCATTTGCTATTAGATATTGTCAAACAATTGCAATTTGGTGCATACACGAGGTCAGAACTTTGCAGATCTTATTTGTTAGCATAAGGTTATTGGTTCTGTCCAAAAAAGAATGCAAAACCTGATTTTTCATTGTTTTCCCTTCGTTAGCTACCAACCATGAGTAAAAAAAAGTATGTACCTTTTTTTTAACCGAAAATTTATGGTCTCTACGTTGTATTTTATATGAAAAGGGTCAAACGACTGTCTAAGATCTTTCATCACATGTCATTGAATTATAAATTACATGTGAAATTCAGAAACGAACCTGTTTTTAAAACGAAAGCGCTTGATAATTATTCGAGCCAGATTATAATTATTCTGCTAGAACACTATATAGCGTTTTGTGGCGGTTTATGTATTGTTCTTATGAAACATTTGAAAATATGGTCACAAAGTTCAGATAATAAGCATAATGAGTCACTGACCAAACGAGATCACATGTTGAGATGATGATGTATATCAGTTGGTGGAGTACAGATTGTTCCCGGTATTTTCACACGAAAAAATGTTAGGGGTTCTACTTTCACCAACAATGACGAATATAAGCAACTTTGAGCAATCCATGTTTAGTATAAAACAGATTATTTCACCATTAACATTTTTCGAATGCAAACAAAAACATGACATTAAACATCGTGTATCAAAAATATAGCTTGAAAATAATAAATGTAGAAAGAAAACTTACAGTATATTCACAACAATCGCTTTAAACTGGCTCACTACGACGAATTTTGGCGACTTTTTTGATATCACTAAAATTGAATAAATATCCTCGACGTATGTTGATTTGCGGTGTTAATGTTTTGCATTAAAATTAGCAACAAACAAAAAATAAAGCGTTGTATATCATACCTTGTTGAAAGATACCCATATTCCAATAGTTAATGGAGCATATTTATTTTCTGCAACACCCACATTGTAATCCATGACAACAGTTGTTTTAACAACACGTTTTCAGTCTCCGCCATTTTGACTAGAGTGTAAGTCCTCGCACTGAAGTTAAGGTCGCGACCTCTGACGTCATGCATATATTACACACTGGACAACTACATACAAGACGAGGACCATCATTTGCATATATTACATGAAGCGGGGTACCAAACTATAGCAAATGGCCGTACAGGCGGTAAAAACACGGATACCAGTCGATTTTACACTTTTCAAGGTCACGTGACAGTAGTAAACTGTGTGTAATATGTGTATGAGTACCATGGGTAGCTAATAACTTGAGGACTATGTAGTTTTGTGTTTAAAAGATGTAGGACAACAAAACTAACGGAAATAAATGAAAACTTTCTGAGGACTATAGTGAAAGTCCTCGCACTGTCCGCCAGTCCTCGCGACGTTGGTGTGCAGTCAAGTTTGAGTCCCCACGTTGGTATACCATAATAGTAAGAAATACGCAAAGAATGAACACAAAATCAAAATGTTGTAATAGAGGTCCAATACCTGAATATCAGCCAACTTTCTATGTAGATCTTCTATGTTTTCAAGGAACAGAAACGCACTATTCACAAATACATAAAACAGATTTCGTTTTATAGGGACATTTTACACGTAATCAATAGCGATTGTTGTTTTAAACCTCACCTGAGCAAATTTACTGACGGTGTGCTGTTATCTCATTTGTTTCTGTCGTTCTATGTTAAAGTTACCTTGTTAACAATCTAGTGGCCACATGTATTGTCTGATCTTCATGAAAATTAGTCAGAACAGTTTTCCCAATAATATCTCGGCTGAATATGAAACTGGGTTATGTGAGGTCAAAAAAAGGTCACTATGTCGAATTAAAGAAAATCTTGTAAACATTGTAGAAGTAATATTTATAGTTTAACTTTAACATAAGGCTATTGTCGAGTGATAAAAGCTCGTCCAGGAAGTTATATAAGGCCGAACCTTGCTAAATCAGTAATCGCTAAAATTATCTTCATAAGCCGGACTTCATGATTAAAGGAAAGGTAGATAAAGGCCATTATGTAATTACAATTACAAAAAAAATAAGCAAATAAAAGTGCTTATTAATTTAGACCAAAACATATTAAATGCTTATTTTTATGGTTTTACAATTTGCAGAGTAATAGGCATAAGACAGAATAAGGTTCCAGTATTTATGAAGATATTCCATATATATGAACGAGTTGGAACACACGTTAAAGCCTTTCCACGTATAATTATATTTTCAACAGAATGATATTGAGATAAGAATTTACAATTATAAGTGGGGCGATTTGAATGTTTTTGGGGGTAATTTTCAACCTCCATTGTATCATGCAACTACTAGTAAATTATCTGATAAAATATATGACGTAAATGAGTTTGTTGATAAGATCCACTCAAACAATTAATAAAAACACATTTAACCATGGGCATCCGCAGACATTATACTAAGGAGGGTGAAGTCAAGCGAGGGTGGGCGTAAACAATTTTGAGAATTCGGTCTTTTCGAAACTAAGGGCGAACAAGAGTTGTCGTTCGTTCGTGTGGGTATCGGGTATAAAGTAAATAAAACACGTTCTGCATCTCAGATCTCTGAAATCGTAATATTTAATGTTCATCGCAATTAAAATTTACGTATACAATTATTTCTTCATTGATCGATATACTTATAGTTCTTGTTTGTGTACATTAGTATTTTAATGCTGTATTGCCATATACTTTCGCGACCCAGAACTTGTCATCAGTAAAAGTTTAGAAAAACTGATAATAGCTTTGTGCTTTTAAAACAATTAATACCCAACATTTATTAGATTTCTGTAAGGTATTTCATTGATATTCATTCATACACCTCATTAATGTGGGTTTATTTTAAATATTGATTTATATTCTTCTGTCTGACACACCATCAGTTTTTGGAAACATTTGTTTTAACAGCAATTTCAAACCAGTTTAGAGTAATTTTTTGATTTTACGATTAATAAATGATGATGTTTTTGACTGTTTTTGGTTTAAATATTTTGTAAATAATACTGTGTGAGAGTGTTGTGATTGGTCATAATTCAGTGTTGTGTTGTTTATTTTAAATGTCCACTGACAAAATTAATTGACCGGGTTCTTCTTCTAGATCAAAGATTTTGTGCCCCAAAAAATACAGTTGATTTATTTAGCAAGTGCCTAATTCGCCTGCTTGCTTTAAGATTCTGATTTCATTTCCAGTCGGTTAATATTAAGGCATTTTACTGTTAATGATTTAATCACGTGAAATTAAATTGCTTGCATTTTTTTTTAATAAATATTTACAATCAGTGTCTCCTTAATTTTTGTTCTTCATATATACAGCGTAACCTTAAATAGAGAATCGATATTGTATTGTCTTTTTCATCGACGAATTTGTTACATTCTACAATTTATATTGCAAATCTTGGGGAAGTATCATGTATTTCAATTCTATCTGAGCATTTGTTAGTATTTTAAACATTGTAAGAAAGAAGTCATTGCTTTTTATGATTACATTTTGCATTCAGAAATGTGGTTCAAATCATGTCTGCACAACATAATTAGCAGGTGACGAGATTAAGTTCTTAAACTATTTACAACAATATAAAGACGAAATAGCTTACATATGGAATGAATAATTGTGGTAAAAGGGGTAATTCTTAAAATGAGCAATATGTCTTTTTCCCATAATTTTTAGAATTGTCTGCAAAATTATGTAATTAGACATATGTACATTCATAATGAACCAAAAAAGTGTCCGTCAGTTTTTACAGTTACCTGAAAGTGTTTCATTTTGACATCAAAGAAATAAACTTATGAATTGATCTTGGCACAATAACAATGAAAAATATGTTCATATTATTCTACAAGTCGTTTTTTGTTCATTATTTGTACACATTGCTAATTGTTTAGTTTAAATCTATTGGGAAATGCAGATGGGTTAGTGTGATATATTTATCAATCTATACTTAAATGGAATGTGATATATGTGTATATTTTACTGTAACATGTGACTGTACATTGCACTCAAGGAACAAAAACACAATCCAAAGATACAACTCATTCAAAATTAAAATATGTTATATTTTTCAATACAGTACTAGTAATGAAGAGTTATTTTCATTTTGTTGCATCAAATAATTTGTTTACTACTATATCATTGAAACTTATCAACAGGTCTTGACTTTTTTACACCCTGTCTCAATCTTAACAGTGTTTAGTTGTTCAGTACATGAACTGGTCGGCACCAAATTCAATCAATGTCAAAAACAAAGAATTAAAAATAACGAAAGTTGACAAGCCAGTATAAATCATGATTGTATCGACTTCGATGGTTATTTCTGGTCTTTCGGTATTTGTTGAGATTTCATGCTTGTCAGGAGATGCCTTTACAATGACACTTACAGAGCTGCCATCACCGACACTTGTGCCATAAGCATGTGACTTGAAATAGCTGAAATACAAAAAAATATGTATATTTCATATATATTGTATCTTTTAATAATCTCGCTGTGGCATAGTGGATATGGTTCCTGCCTAGCGATTGAGAGGCCGCAGGTTTGATCCCTACTTGGCGAGCGTTCTCATGATCTTTCAAAATACACCATGTACTGTTACTTCCCAGGAAACAGACTCGAGAGTATCTCAAAAAGCCTAAGGCTTTGGATGCAATCTAGGTACAATAAATAAGTATTATTATAAATACATAAATCTTAATGTTTATTTGAATGGTTTTCAATTTAAGGTAATGTTAATGTCCTAGTCCTTCCACTGAAAGTTTGTTATCTTTTGTTCTGACAAAAACAATTCCTTTCCATATTCAAAGAGTGATTAATCTTGAGAATCTTTGTACAAAAGGCAATTTAATGTTAAGTTAAACTTATATTTATCATTAATTAATACAAAAATGCCAAACTCTAAAGAATAAATAGCCTGACATTTAAGGAGACAATAAATATTGATATCATTACCCATGAAATGATTCAATCTGATCCCAGGAATGACTCTAACTCTGTGGACTTGAAAAATCATCAGGACTGATCTTTCAAACACCTATAAATAATAGTAAGATATAAATGCATGTTTCTGTACATTTTATATAAATACAACAACAAACAAATATACGGATTAAATGCAGATACTATACAGTTTAAACACACAGGAGGTACTTTATTCTAAAATTCAAATTACCAAGTGTATATTAAGCCTAAGTTATAAGCTAGAAATAAGGGTTCGATTGTTTGAAATGTTGAATAATATTGCTACATACATGTATAAATATGTATGATATGAGTGTTTTCATATAACATACATACAACTGTTGTTGTTTTTTGCATTATTTTCTGATGCAAAGATTTAGAAAAAAATGTGTGGTCTATAAATAATTTTGATTGCATATATTATACGTTTAATAATCTTCACATACTGTGACAATCATGATATGCATAAATAATTTTAAACACGTTGAAAGGCTGAAACAGCAATTTATCGCCTTTATTAGAGATTTACATGTACTTTCTTGGTTGAAAGAATCTTCTGCGCAAGGTATTCTGTTGGCACTTGTCCCTGTTCATGGAGTTTGGACCAATTCCATCCACAAATAATTGTTTCGCCTAGTACTTTTAACAGACCGGAGGTGAGCAATACCTACCCAAGAGGGAGACAACTCGTATTCGACTTAGTTTCGAAAATCCGGAATAAGGCAAGAAAATAATGGTGCTTAAAGAAGTATATCTGGAAAGTTAGGATTTGGATTTGATAAATTGACTGTATTGGAGTTGATTATACGTTTTTCTCTCTCCTTTGATGATATTGACTTTTCTCATATAGAATTCTCACCAGTCATCGCTCATAACCTTAAGCCATTCATTATGTTTTAACTATGTGATAGGTAAATTGTGACGGGACCTGAGTATTAGTTATGTCCTCGAAGATGTTTTTATATATTTCAGATGCTTAAAGTGGGGGAAAAAAATTTCCATGGAATTTCATGACGGTACGTCATTATGCAGTTCTAGAAAACATTAGGAATGTTTTAATATTTGTACTTGACGAATTGAATACGTCATCATGACGTATTCAATTCCTTTCATACTTGATGATGAGGCTTTTGAATCAGTTTCCAGTCAAATTTAGAACCATCGACATTTAATCACTTTTCGCAGCAGTGGGTGAGGGATAATATTGTTATTGCAGCTAACAATCCAACTGGATTCTTATCGGTGTTTATCCGATCTTTGTGAACGCTGATCATGCATAATCCTGAGAGCCTGTCGTCGGACATGGTGGATCTTAGCCATGTCTTGATTCATCTAAATGGTCGTTCTACCGTACAAGTTGTGGCGGTCAGGGTTAGTAATATGATCATCGCCTCACGTACAGCTTGAAACAAATCAGTTTTGTTTGACCAAGTCAACACATTCTGTCTCGATGGAATCCTTCTAGCTCATGTCGTACCATGACAGAAAGCGGCGTAAAAAGGCGTACTCAAGTACTCATTTTAGTACAATTCATTGGCGAAAAAGGAAAAATATAATGGTCGAAAAATGCAATAAAACATAAACCTAAGGGGGTCAGGTCTAAGGCATTCAATAAAAACAGTAATTTTCGACAAAAGTCACATGTTTTATAGATCGGGTATTAATTCATTATTTACGATAATCGTATGCGATTTAAGGGGCACAAACTGTGTTAATTAATAGGTAATTATTTAAGATGCTGGTAGTTCTATCTTAATTACGCCTCTTCTATCCAAGTTTTTCACGCGGCATATAGTGTTAACCCTAAATGCTTGAACTTACCACTCTTTGGCTGATAGACAGTAATGATTTAGGCTTAAACACTACACGGCAGTCTTCAAAATGGCGGATCAACATCAACATAGCCCGCCGTATTGTGATGTTTTCGCAGAAGATTTCCGTATAAATGAAGAATCAAAGATAGGTCTTTTGACGAAAGAATGGGCCGACTTGCTACATTTCACATTTCCTACAAGGTGGATTTCTATTTTAAATAACTGAAAAAGTAAATGCAACACTGAATTGTCGTCAAACTTACGCCTTAAACATCAATTTGATCTCAAGATCTACACGTCCATGGATTTTTTTATTTACTGTAGCATAAAAGTAATTGTAGATCTATTATTATTATTGTTTTATTACAATGTTGAATTCAAACTAGTCTATTATATTTTAATCATTAAATCAAAATATGGAAAAGCTGTTTTTGTGAAATTATATCAAGCATTTAATTATACATTGATTAAATTTTTTGTCTTACGCAATTGCGTCTATGGCTCAGTGGTTAGAGTGGAAAACTAGTAATCTGGCGATGCGAGTTCAAATCCTACCACAGGCATGTTTTTGTTTTTCGTGTTTACCATAATTAGTGTTGAATTTGTTACAGGATAAGCGGCGGCACCTTAAGAAAAACACAACCAGCCTGGTTTCAAAAGCACACCAGTATGCGATATTCTCTAGCTTCAGATGGTATTTTTCTCTGCTCCATGTTACGTCTTTGGTAGCAAAGATGGTCGCAGCCAAGTGTTGAACAATTTGCCCCTTACAGATTGGTGCAACGTGAGTAAAGTTGTAGACCGGCACACGAAAAGCAAGTCTCATAATGGCCAATCACGTAGGTGCATAAACATCTACTCTACTTTATGGACAATAGATAAAAGGCCATACAGGTTGTTTAAATATTTAAGTCGTTTATTTAACAAAACATTTAACTCAGATTACTGGGGACTAATGATCACCGGACCGGGTGTGCTGGTTGCAGAGATACAATTTTGGTCACTATAAAATATAAACTTAGAAATAAATATTATTAAATTCAAATATACATATACACTTTACGAAATATTCCGTTGAACATCTTTATATAATGTTTGAATATGATTAGAATGAAAGACAGAGTCTTATATTATTATTCATTTGACAGAAAAAATGTCAAACGCACACATAGCACAATTTTTGTCTGACGCGAAAACTGGACAAAACCTAGAAAGAGTATTTTTTATGAGTTATTGCAGGGTCCAGATTCGGACTTACAAAAAAAACGGACAGAGGGGCGGATCAAAGAATTGCCCGCGGATCCGGGACAAAAAATGTTACCAACGGGACAAAGTCACCTTACTAGATTACTTTAGTGACGATGAATCGTATAATTTTACATATATTGAACATTTGATAAAAGCGTGTCTTCCTCAATACTTTAAAGCACTGTTTTCATGTTAATTAAAAATTATATATGCACCAAAAGTATGAAAGTTTAGGTAGGTAATGTCTTATTTGATTTGTAAATCCCATGGCGATTTTTAAAATAACATCGGAAAAAAAACACTAAAAGGGTTTAATATAATTTTGACCCATTGCTTTTTTAGCACAGTGTATTTGTCACTATTTCAGGAAAGTGGCCTGGGCACGTTGGTTTTAGAAATATCGCGTCGTTTTGATGTAAATGAGGGAATTTCTCATTAGAACTTGATAATAATATGACGTTTACAATTGGAATAAATATAACTTGGATGGATAACAAAATAGATTCATTCCTAAAACTTTCAGTTTTGAATTATATGTAGTCCATTAGGTAGAAAAATTGTGATGGGATATCGGGCCATCTTTGGCTTCAAAACTGGAGGAAAAAAACACTTGCTCATAATCGCATGTTCGCCACCAATTCTTACATTATATATCGAATTATATCATATCTTTACTTATGTTGGTTCGGCGGATCGTGCTTTTTATTGCCAACTTAATTTAACTCATTCACATATCAGTTTTCCTAATCTTGATGAGTCAAGATATGTTTTTCAGCTGAAGTTATTCAACACCAAGTAAGACGCACTATTAACAATTAACACATATATATATAACACAATTTTTCTAATTTATGTATTTCATTTGGTTGTTTCTCTATATTATTGAATACTACAACAAAAATCTATTAACGGTTAATACACAAAGGTCAGTTTGGCAATTTCTTCTTTGAAGTTGTACAGACTCTACATGGCAATGTGCTTAAATCACGGACTTGGCGTAGGACCCTTAAGCCATTACACATATGTTCAATCTCCGCGCAGAGATTTGACTTGAACCAGCGTAGCTGGATCAAATCTCTGTCTTCATAACAAATCACGTGATTCTAACGTAGCCACAGGGTACAACAATTTTACGCACAGGTGTACGCTGTGCGCTGCTTATCATCCTATTTATGTTATAAAGATAGCTTAGACAAAATAACACCAACATGTCCCTTTAAGACGTTCTATAAGCATAGAAATTATGATAAAACGGTATAAAAAAACCAGTAAATATAAAAATAAAATGTGCAGTCACCATCATATTAAATGAAAATAGTTGGATATAAAATAACTATAACGTTAAGAATATAAATTCATAATGGAAATTCCCTTTACAAAAGTGTTGTATTTTGACACCATATACAAATTCATAATATACATTACGATTATTGATAAAAAGAAAAAATATATATATATCTTCGAGCAATACGTTTTACACACGAATTATGTAATCATAAGGATAGCGATATTGACCCGTACATTGTTGTTGATGCATTACTTGTTACCCTAGCAGTTCACATGGTGTCAACAAAATAATAAGTGTGTTGCGATATAATAACAGAAGTATCATTATCATAAAGATGATGTCATAGCGTCTCAGTTTCTGAAAAGCCTTCTTGAAAAGAAGGTTGCACGATACGAAATTATTGGCCCAATGTGGGAAATGTAGTTAACAATTCGTATTGCAAGCAAGACACTTAGTGTATAAGGAATTACTTTTTTTCGCTCGAAGTATGTCGTTAATGTCGCATTTCTTATATTTTTGGTAAAATATAAGAAAAGTATTAATTGATGGACAAGCTTTCTCTATCATAAATGAAACATGTATTTTTATTTATTTTTATTGTATTCACGATTGATTTAAGTGTATTTGTGTTGCTTTACGGGACAGTGTTAAACACTTAGACTTTGTTATAAAAAAGTGACAAGTTTATTATGGATTTTGAACGAGATTTCTTATGACAAATACATATGTTAATGTGTCAAACCTACCATATCGAAGCAATTGTGATTTTAGATGCAAGTTGGTTGATATTTTTTACAGAAGTATCACATTCTACTGTCTGAAAACTATTATAAATGTATTCCATCAAATATCTAAATTATGTTAAAACATGCTTAGTTCAAATTAACAATATTTTTCTACCACTTTATGGATTTTCATCATTAAACCAAAGGATCTTTTAAATTTAAAGTTAAAACAACCGAACCTACATGTACATTATTTGACGGTATACTTTTTCTGGAATGCGTGGGATTAAAGTTGACGACGATATGTGGATGCATTTTTCATTGTTTTGTAAACACGAGTAACATAACAAAATACAATTAGTGTAACATAAAAGGAACCAATTACAGTTTGAATTATATAAAAGTAATTTAAAATGTCTTTTAAGCACGACACGCCGTATAATTATTTCATAAAATACATTTACATAAACAATTCATTTGAGTATTGCAATAAAACTTCATCATGTGTCAGCTTACGATAATGTATAGTCTATTGTTGTAAAGCAACAGTCCATAATATAATTTCTAATTTGCATAAAATTACTAAAATGCAAATACACACACACACAATCGGCAAATCAATGACGCGTTGGAAATAGTAAATCCGCCTTTTTATCTGCGACACACAGTTATACGAAATATTAGGTTAATGTGTTTGTGTACTAGAAATATTTATAATACAACACGCTTTCTGTAAAATTGTTCGCTATTTGAAAAATAATTATAAGCGTTAAATTTATAAAAACAACTCTCAAAGTGCATTAAAGCAACTGATGTTTAACATAACGTAGCAATATGAAATCGATCTATGGTGTTTTTGCAACTCGAAATAGTCATTCAAAATCCCTTGCAAAAGTGGTGTTAAAAGAAAAGAAATTTGGTATATTTCTTCATTTAACCTTTTTCATCAAGTACACTGGTACACACACCAGTATTGAATAGGAACTGATTAAACCAAAGACAAATATTATATTCACTGATATTTGTTATCATTAATCTTTAAACCTGTTTCAATCGTAGCAACAAAAGTCAAATGACTTAAAGGGACCTTTTCACAGATTGTGGCATGTATTCAAATTTGTCATTAAATGCTTTATATTGATAAATGTTAACATTGGATCTAAAAAGCTCTAGTAAAAAAATCAATAATAACATTTTAAAAAAGTAACCCTCATCAGGGCTCGAACCACTGACCCCTGGCGTCCTGGAGTAAAAGTCTACCCACTTAGACCACTCGGCCATGCGTGCTCATACAATGAGGTATTACGTTATTCTTTATATAAGCAATCCTCGTAGTTTCACAAAATATAACGACAACAACAGAACTTTCCAAATTATCCAATCGTTTCGCGTTTCAACGCTTTATAATTTTCAGGTGTTGTAATCGTCAAATGATGCATATAACGGCAATTTAGAGCATTGTAAATGTGAAGTATTACTGTTTCATCGCAATTATCGTAACTTTAACGAAAATTTGCTAATCTGAAACAACTTTTTTTAATTTTATCAATTTACCAAAACGTGAAAAGGCTCCTTTAAAGACACAGATAATCAATTTTCTACTTGCTATAGCTCTACTTATCATCTCCGTGACGTTATGAATTAATATAATTATGATTGATAAAATACATATAAACATGTTATATTAAGAGCATCAACGGCATCCATTTAAGTAAAAAAAAACAACATTAGTACATATTTTCCAACGTATTCACATTTTCTTGGCTTTCTTCAATTTCCTGATACGAAAAGAAATGTCCAATAAAGTAATATTTTAACACGCAAAAACCGCAGGTACCTTTAATTTGTGTCCATCGTACCATTTATTAAATAGCAGTTTCAGGGCAATCCTCGATTTTTAACAGAGGTACTATTTTATAATTGTTTGATAGACCATGCCTAACAGTTTTCATCCGGAAAATATTCAGTTCTCGTTCAGGTGGTGAACTGGTTGTCAAGGTAACATACAAACCGGGTATTTTTGAAAGATTTTGTTTGTATAATCCAAAATCGAAGATTTGTTTAATTTTGCAGTTCAGTGCACCACGCAAAAATTCCACGTAAAATGGTCCTGAAAACGAAAACATTAATAGTTAGCATTTTTAAGTTAAATATATTGGCGGTAAACATGCGGCCAAGCTAAAATAAGGCAGTTTAAAAATATTCTCAAAATATTCATATAGGAACTGTTCTAAAATTAAATTACCTTGTCCTGTATTGGCAATTTCACGAACAAGATCAGTAAATGACATAAGAACACACTTGTCCATCGATGACGACTCAGTTTTTTTAAACTCAATGCTATGCAGTTCAAAAAAGAGTTTGGCGTTTTTAACTCTTGAGCTGTCAGATTTGCCCTTTCCAGACTCACCTGTCAACTATAAGAAATGTTGTTTTGATAAGAATGCACGTTATGTATCGCAATTCGCATGACAGTGATAGATCTTAACAAACAAATCTAACAGATGTAAAGAATTGTTTATGTGAGCAGTTTGAGGCCAAGTAGTCTTAGTATATGTACATATATTAATATTACGTGATCTCACATTTGGTCCAACACATGTTTATTGTACATTTTCAATGGATATACATCATTCACATGGCTAGAAACATCCTTAACTTTGCTAGATAATGTAATGTATTGAATGTATTGTAATACTTTGTTCACATATTCTCCATAGTTTTGTAGAGCATAACGCAACGCAGCTAAACGCATAATGTATTTCATGTCTGCATTCCCAAAGAGCCGATAACTCATGAACTCATACATGCACGTGGTTTCTCCACCCGGCATCTCAAAGGCAGTAAATCCCTCCACTTGGATTCTGGTTTAAATATAGCAAACACAAAAACTTTCTCATTTATTTATGGGCATGGATGTTTTTCATTGAAATGTATTTTATTTTAATTATCTTATTGCAATGTCCCAAATTTCGTGAGTCTACTTAGTTAATTAAGTTGAAATGCTGGGACACTACAGGTCTACACATAATGCAGCCCCAGGCGCGGATGGACCTCATACATACACGCCTCCCTCATACACACAAAAGCACGCACTCACACACACACACACACACACACACACACACACACACACACACACACACACACACACACACACACACACACACACACACACACACACACACACACACGCACACACGCACACACACACACACACACACACACACACACACACACACACACACACACACACACACACGCACACACACAGACAGAGAGAAATAAGCACGTGCGCAAACACTAAACTGATTTAAAGATAACCAGCAGACAGTGATATAAAGTAACGAATCTCGAGTGTTTTGTTCATTGTTGACCAGTCATTGGTGCTGAGTTAATCGATTGCATTATGCGACCACGATGTACCTGTGTTAATTCAATCGTCTTATCGATTTTCTACAATTAAGACAATTGACCAAGGCCAGAAAAAACTCTGGCGATCTATTTTACACAATCATAAATCATAACTTACAATCAAGCATAAAAGCTCAAGTCATATGTAGGGTGTTCATTTATTTGTATGTTGTTGTTGTTGTTTTTCAAGACAAAATATATGTCGTTATTTGCCAAGAGAATACCAATAAGGGAAAATGCTTTTTGTGTTAAATCAACACGACGAAACCTCGATTTATATTTCTTGACCTGCGACGTGTAGAGTGTCTCCTTCAAAATAATGCGTTATACTACAATCGCATCAAACTCAATACAGATAAACCACACAAAAACACTTACGTTTCTATGGTCCGCATCGAGATCGTGTCCAGTTTAATTATGCCAATTTCTTTCAGCTCATCAAATTCAAATATATTATGTATGTTGATCATATCTAAACATCTGCTTTCCTCAAATACGTTAACTTTCTCCGAAAATGCGTAGATATTCTTACAAAGTTTCTGCGAAGGAATATTAACACAAAACACGAAGTCAATCGGCATGTTATTACGAACTTAAGCATACGTACATCTTATTTACTGTAATTTACGTAAATCCCTGCTTTTAATCATAAATCCGCATATCATTCTTGTTTGAATATTAAATATTCAATGATAGACTAAATTAAACAAACACATAATACATTTAAATGTTTGCGGTAATTGTCCTCAAACCATGATAACAACTTAACGAACATTTACGCAACATATCGTTTTAAAGTGATTGAAAACAATTGACAATATGACATGCAAACCACATCATCTGTTTTGACATACGCATTAGAACATTTGATGATTAAACGATAACCATGTAATGTGCATTTTAAGTTAAAGAGCCATAACTACATGTAGTATCCCTCTGTATAGGTCAACTAAATAGTTGACGCAATGCGTGTGCGAAGAGCTTAAGCAATTATATCCGTATATCCTACCTGCCCAAGCAAACCTTCACTGTCCGATTTTGCGGTAGGGATGTCATGTGAAGGTTTAGCACGGACTAAAATATAATAACCAGGCAATACTTGTTATTTCGCAATGGAAAACGATATTTCTTATTATCAGCTACAGTTTAAATTACACATATTCTTAGTTTCATACAGGATGTAGGTTCGGAAATATGCAATGTAACTGTTAAGCCTCATACAGTATGCTTAATTATTATACGGCACAAACAAACATGCATACAAACAAAAATGAAACCTTGTGTTATTCTGCAATAATTACCGGCAAATGGTACACATTCCGATCACCGGCTACCAACAAAGTGTTGAGCAGTTATGTACCTTCAGTGTGATAATCGCTTTTTTATCCATGAAAGTCACGCACCAAAATACTTTAAACATGAGTTAAATTAACATATTTTCCATACAAAGGATCAAATAACGTAACCTATAAAAATATAAATATCAATAAAAAATCAAAAGAATTCTGTAAATTTCATACGATGTTAAATATACACGTGATTGCTGTTGTTGCCGTTTCCACTGAAGCTCAACATGATTAGAATTTCAATGCAATTCATGCACTCATTAACCCGTGTTTCCATAAGCACGCCTCAATGGATAGTTTATTATGGGAAATTGAGGTATAACTTATCGACGGAGAAACCGTTGCTGACGATTTTGGGGCGAGCTTCAAGTAATGCTTCGCATTTTAGAGACAGTGGAAGATAAGAACTGAGTTAAAAGCCGTTTAAAAAAGAAATAATACTTTTGTGTCATAGAATGTTTCCGAATATTAAATGACCGTAAATTTAGATGCTTTGCACTCGTAATTTAACTCGCATGATTTCAACTTCCAGTCGTTGGTTTGTTTTCGATAAAAAATATGAAAACATGTAATATTGTTTTAAATATCTACCGGTAAAAAAAGGTTTTTACATTGTTTATAATAAGTTGCTCAATATTTGTCAGGAACTGTCGAGCGTTTTTTGTGTGTGTTTCTTTTGATTGTTTAAATAATTCCAGACAACTTTGTACGAACCTGATGTGTTTTTGTTTTCAGGTGTTTCTATCGCAGTTGGTTTGGATTCTTCTTTATCTTTCATTGGACCCACACATGATTTAACATAAAATGACAAAATTTATAAATGCAAATTCAAGCTTTTGAAAAGTATAAAATAAAGCTATACTACGTTAGGTTTTATACAATATCTAAATACCGAAGACTAAAAGTTAAAACATGTGGACATAAAGAGATGAAACAGGATCTGGTTTATCAGATGTTACCCTATGTATTTCATGACGTTTTGGGTCTTTATGTTGTGAATTGCTAAGTCATATAACAACGAATATCAGTTCAGGGTAAATATAAATTCACATACTTTCTTATCATATATTTTCATATGTCAGCACACTCACTCAGTCAAATATTTGGGTGATACTTTAGATAAATGTTTAAGTTTTGAAAGTATGGTTACATCGATCATTAAGAAGGCAAATGCAAGACTTAAGTTCCTATACAGAAAGCAAAGGTTTTTATCATTAGATACTAAACAAATGTTAATTATGTAATTGATTCAATGTCATTTTGATTATGTCTGTTCTATATGGTATTATGGCATTTCTCAGAATCTGAAGAACAGACTCCAGGTCACACAGAACAAGATCATTAGGTTTATTTTCAGACTATATCAAAGAAGTCACATCAATAAAGAATACATTCTTCAGTTGGGCTGGTTACATGTTGAACAAAGAGTAGAACAGATTATTCTTAACCATGTTTTTAAAATAAACTCTGGTTCTTCCCCTACTTACTTGAATGAGAATTTTATATTAGCCAGTACTGTTCATAACCATAATACTAGATTTAGCAAAGGGTCATGTTTCAGTATCCCGAAAGTAAAAGGGTTTGGCAAAATGTCCTTCTCATATAAGGGATGTTCTTTATGGAACAGATTACCAATTGACATCAAAGATCCCCCCAACTTACAGACATTTAAGGTTGCAGTAAAAAAGCATATTTTAAATAGCTTGTAGTTTTATTAATAAAGCCTGTAATCTCCCTGTGATGTTTATTATTATAAAAATGATGTGTATTTTTAATCAAATGTTAATTTGCTAAGTTTACCATCTTTAAGAACAAAGTTGTTGTGCCTTGCTAGGACATGTCATCATTCACCAGGACCACAATGGAAATAAGAGAATTCCCATTCCCTTTTTTGTGCTATCCTGGGTATGTGAATGCATGCCCTGGTACACTAAGATAGTAATTAATATTTGATTCACCAATTTTATATGTTAACACATGATATAAAAAGAAGCAATAGTTATGTATTTTTTACCAAAATGATTGCTATCAAATTGCCTTTAAGCTCTAGTCTTTTAGCTGATCTGTGATATTTTGCATTTGTATTTCATGATATGTTGAATTTTTTAATTTTTTTGTGTACCATGCTACATGTATTTTATATACTGAAATAAATATATCTATCTATCTATCCTTTATTTAACTTTTCATTATCTGAGTCTAATTTAAATGTGAATGAACACATACGGAAGAATAAATTATTAAAAACCCACTGAAAATGCCAAAAGCATGTGTCGTATGAAGACAAAATAATAAATTTTCGAACCAGAGATGTCGCGGGGTTCAGTTACGGCAGTCACGGCTAGTTGTTCACCACTGAATTAAAAGTAGCAGTAGTATCTATTGATTTATTGTATTGATTTATTGAAATTGTTTTATACTCACCTTTTAACTGCCTTCTGAATAGTATTGTGATCACAAATACAGACAGACAAATCGGTATGATGATCTGCTTATACAGTTGCTCATTTGTTGATGGTGCATCTGATGTTCCTGAAACGTCACAATAGTACGTATGTATTATTGGTAAACGGCATCTGCTCACAGGTGTAGGCATGAATTGATGCATGCCATTTAATTTAATTTCATTTCTTTTTAAATATAACGGCACTTACAAAGAGCAAGTCTGATTAACCGAAAACAGATATTTACAAAAAGAGGTTCAAATCTTTTCCGAATCCGAAACATGCTCTTATCACTCGGCTATTCTTGAATTCACTTAAATGTTTTTTATGAACTTCATATACAGGATATAAGTTCATTCAAAAGTTAACGAGGAAAAGTACAAATTAATGTTCACATCGTTACGCGGTTCAAGTTTTAAATGTGTGCGTCTGATTAATAAAGGCTAAATATTTTGCCACGTGTATTGTTAGATCTGATATTAAAAGAATCGTCCGTTTATAGACATCCTTTAAGTACTTTTATTTCTTAATTTGTTTATACTTTAATGTGTTGTACATAATTTATATGTGGCTGAAGCAGTAAACATTATTTAATAAAATATATTATGTAGCTCTAAAAAATATATCATTATTTCTTACTATAAATAATATATATATGCCATGAATTATTAAGAGAGGCGTATGTAAATCTGAACATAAATACGTACTTATAGAAGTCGTTTGTACGTCGGTAAAATTAAGTTCAGATCCGTCGGAGGTAAAGGGTCGTGTTCTGAAAAATAACACGTTGAAAACATAGCCTTACACATAAATACTATCGTCTGTTTCATATAATAATAAAGCCTAACTAATTGTAAAAGGCAAGAATTTTGCACATTATTTTGACTAACATTCTAAGTTTAACGGTGTTTTATTTGTTAGAGCTCATGATTATTAAACTATGAATAAATCAATTTTGAAATATAACATATGCCAATAAACAAACCAACCTTAACTAAAATCGTTACATCAAACAATCCATAATAACATCAAATTATTACCTAACTTATTTCTTTCAATTCACCATGCTTTTAACAAATAACAGTTCCTTGCTGACACAACATCTAAAAAAGTAGTCATATGATATCTAGTATGTCAAAATTGTATGAACGAATGAATACTTTTTCCCTTGAACACTTTTTCGCTTACTCTGAAACCTTTGTACATATATCTGATGCTGGTTGTCTCGCATATCCAGTAGGGCATAGCATACCACATGTGTAATCTACAACACATTATTTAAGAACTTCTACCAGCGAAGCGTTACATAAATTGAGAATAAATAACGATGTTAGTCTGCAATAAATCAAATACATAGTCCACCTGACCCACCATCGAGGTTCTTACACGGTTTCAATTGACAGAAAACTATTGGTCCGCGTGTGCTTTTCTTTATATGTATGTTATTAATATGTAACATTACACTTACATATTCTAAAACTTCTTACAAAGCAAAAATATACTGACTTAATAACAGCTCCATGCCTTCTGGACATTTCTTCACGAAGCAGACTTCATATTCATAAAAACACATTTTTTGTGACCGCGCAGCATACCCATTCCTTGCATCACACCGACAATAACCGTCGGTCTTTGTCAGTTCCGTATAATTTTGATTTCCACAGTTTATCTTGTTGTCCTCCTTTCTACAAAGGTTTTTCTTCAACATTTTACATTCACTGAACGTGGCCGATGAAGTGTTGAGGCGACTGTTGTACACGTTGCTCTTGTAACATGGCCGACAATTCACTGATGCTTTACCTGTTGTTTCTTGAACTGATAAATGAGGTTCTTCGCCTACGAAAAATCGTAGTCGTACATTTAATAGATTTGTGATTTTAATAAATTGGTGTTAAAATCTTTTAATGTTCCTGTATTTAATAAACCATTAATTGCATTTCTGTTAAAATGTGTATCCTGCACACGTCTTACAACAAATATCATTATACAATGAAGTTAAAATAACTTTCTTTAACCCTGCTGTGTTAATATTGCTGACTGGATTTAAAGTAATGAGATTTTCCAAACAGTTTACCTGACAAACAAAATATTGCTACAGCGCAAGCATTTGTAAACTGATCTAGGTTACGCTGGTCTCGAGCACAGTGATATCTGGTTCCAACTGTACAGTTAGCAAGCTTTGCTTGACAGTACCATTGACAGGACCCCCATCGAGGACAGTTGCCATGGTGTCTAATAGGCTTCATGCATTGTTTATATTCGCAGTCTGGGCGATATCGGGATTGATATGTTGATAATTGACAAAGAATGTCCTGTATAATACATGAGAAGTTTTTCATAATTAGGCGATCAGAAACAAATGTACAGGTGTATAGTAAGCTGTATTACGACAACGAGGAATATATGAGCTATGCATAATTCAAATTAAGGAAAACTTACAGACATTCCTTGATAATGATCGCCGACTAAAACTTACCAAAACTAACACGCAGATCACAGTGAATAAAACAGCGATGATTTTCATTGTTTCCTTTAAAAGAAATGCACATAAAACATCAAGTTATAATCTTAATTATAACATATAATTTGCATTAAATGTACTATGTCATGGGTTTTAAAATCCACTTTGAAAGTATTACCAATCAGCCATCCCATGATGAGAGTAAACTAATACAGTGTTTTGTATAATGTCGTTATAAGTTAAATCTATTTAAAAATGTTCATATCATCCCATTTAAAATAATAAAATGAATGGTTTGAATTCGAATGATTATTTGATTATTTAAATAGACACAGCCACGTACATCGATTTTAAATTATAAACATGATTTCTATGTTCCGAGTATATCATTTAAAAAAATTGACATACAATGTATCGTAAAGGTTATGACAATTTGTTTATTGGTGGTAATTTTTGTGTATGTGCAAGCGTCAGTTACACGATAAAAGCATAGAAACTAACTTAGTTAATTCATTCTATTTTTTAAAAGGGCTTTCAACTAGTTATGGCCAGTTTGACCTGTTTGAATAGATCTTCGATATATTTTATACAGTCAATGAGATAGCAGAGATAGTAATATCTACATTGCTACGGGAACCTTACAACACGCATGTTTAATCTGTAGGTCATGAATACCATGCAGCATCGTCTTCTGGCCGTTTTAAACATAGTAATGCACATGCCATTTACAAATGCAGATGTATTGAAAGGTATTTCAGAACTAAAGTTGGGGCGAAGTGCAGGGCCCGATTGTATTTTTTAATTAATTTTTAGTGTACGGTAAAAATGTATTAGTTGATAGCATTGTGAAACTGTTCAATAAGATTTTAGACTGTAATTATTCCCCTCATGTTGGATTGATGGCTATTTTGTACCTATCCATAAGAAAGGCAGTGTGTCAAATGTTACGAATTTTAGAGGAATAACAAAACTAAGTGTTGTTGGAAAAAAATTTACAAGACTTATAAACACTAGTCTGACAGAGGAAAACTATATATCCTTTAGGCACCTGGTCGATTTTTGCAGCGAAACGCTTTAGAGTATTGAAACGTATACAATGTTTCTCTCCTTAGAACCGGGGTGTTTTCTAAAGGTAACACCTACAACGTTGTTAAACGTGCACGTTTTTCACAATGTTCAATACTGTAACGGATTTTCGCGTTTTTTAAAATACATTTTACGGTTTACAACGACAATCGGGCCTAAAATACGTTTTTATCCGTCACAGTTGTTTATCGTCAAACAATTATCTGCTTAAATACGTTATAATTTGTTTTAGAAAGGGTTGCCCCATAGCGGTTTCTACCGTATTTTTACGCTTTTATACAACTGAAAAATGAAGTGCCTGAGAATACTAAGAAGAACTGTAACGTATTTTTACGAACTTTGTCAATAGCAAATAAACCTCTTTAACGTATAAAAACGTCTTTTTGAAAAATTCAATACAGATCAATAAACAATATAACACATGATCCGTTGTTTGATTTTTTGCCAAAACGTTGTCATTTAAACATTCGAAATGCAGAACTTTCTTAAGTTAATACCACACACAAGACAGAAAATCATTGTTTTCAAAATACCACTCATTTGCTTTTTTAAGATGAATTTTGAGCATTTAAATATTTATTGATTTTAATTCTCAATTATTAAGCATAAATGGTCGAAACTTTATTTGACAAGTTTATAGTCAACAGACTGTATATTGAACATTCGAACGTCGCAGTCTTATTTTAATGTTTGTATTTGATTAAGTTTCAATTCATTTACAAACATTGATAATTTTATTTTTTAAGAAAAAGAGTTTCAGGGTTCCTACGCTTAAAAGAGGAGAGAAAAAACGTGTACGTTCTAATACGTTACAGGTGTGCAAAGGATATATGTAGAAGCGCAAGCTGGTTTTAGGGCCAATATGGGAACTAGGGACAATATCTTTGTTTTACATGGTTAATTACCCATATAAGTAATTAAAACAAACAGTTATTTTGTGTTTTTGTTGATTTTTCTATAGCGTTCGATTATTTGGTTCGACCAAACATTTGGTACAAATTATGCAACCTGGGTATTAGAAGTAAGCGTTTTAATGTTATCAAATCTATGTATAAGCAAGTACGCTCATGTGTTAAACTAAATTGTGAAATTGGAGAGATGTTTGAAAGCTTTTCAGGAGTACGTCAAGGCGAGTGTTTAAGTCCTTTTATCTTTGCTATGTATTTGAATGACATAGAAGATGAATGTTTCTTAAAAGGTGCTAAAGGTGTTGATATTGGTACTCTTAAGATTTTTCTGTTAATGTATGCAGATGACATTGTGATTTTCGCAAATTCAGCGGAAGAACTGCACAACAAGGGACAAAATTGTCACAAAACCAGGTTTTCAATTTGAAAAAAAAGTCTGATAAAGGGAGACAATGCAAAATATGCATTGTTACCCCCTTGTGTAAGATTCAATCTATTTTTACTCGTGGCGACCTTGATTTTAATTTGAAAAAAAAAATCTGATAAAGGGAGACCAATTCAAAATGTGCATTGTTACTGATTGTTCAAAATTACCACCCTTGTTTCAAAATCAATCTATATTTAGTCGTGGCGACCTTGACCTTAAAGATATTGACGTAATTCTTTCGCGCGACACACCGTCCAATGATGGTAAACAAATGTGCCAAATGATTTTAAAATCTCACCATGAAAGACATAGTTATGGCCCGGACAAGCTCATTTATGGCCATTTTTTACCTTTGAACTCAAAGTGTGACCTTAACCTTGGAGATATCGGCGTTATACTTTTGCGCGACACATCGTCTAATGATGGTGAACACATGTGCCAAATGATTTTAATATGTCACAATGAACGACAAAGTTATGGCCCGGACAAGCTTGTTCCGCCCGCCAGCCCGCCAGGCAGCCCAACCCCCCCCCCCCCCCGCCCGCCTGCCCGCCGACATTCGCTATTCTAATAACCAGTTTTTTCATTCGGAAAGCCTGGTAAAAAATCTAGATATTTTATCGACATATTGTAACAGATGGAAATTAACTGTTAATAGAGATAAAACCAAAGTACTTATATTTAGAAAAGATGGTAGACTTCAAAACAATCTAAACTTGTATTATGATCGAAACCACATAGAAATTGTTTATACGTATTCTTATCTCGGTATAATATTTATATCAGGAGGTTCATTCAAGGAATCACATGGGACATTGTCTGGTCAGGCTCTTAAAGCGATATTTAAACTCAGGAAATATGTGTACAGTTACGTTAATATTACTGTTGAACATATGTTAGATCTCTTTCAGAAAGATAGTTAAACCGATACGGTTTTATAGTGCTGAGGTTTGGGGGTTTGCTCGAGCAACTCCGATTGAAAGAGTGCATACAAAGTAACACTCAATACGATTTTATTTATGATCTTGGCCGTATGGATTTACATTCCCAGAGGCTTGTTTGTATAGTTAAATATTGGTTGAAGATCACTGGCTGTAGTGAAAGAAAATATGTGTCATTTATTTACAATACTATGTTAAATGATATTGATTATAACCCACGTAAGCAGAACTGGGCTTCACTTGTTAAAGATACGTTGTGTAGATTAGGTTTCTCGAATTTCAACCATATCTTGAACATGTAAATGTAAAATGCTATTGAAATGCTCTTACAAAGTTACGAATGTCATCACATAGATTAAATATTGAAACAGGCAGATGGAATAGAAGGCCAAGGGAACAAAGACTATGGAACAAATGTAATAAATTAGAAGACAATTCCATTTTCTTTTTGAGTGTAAGCTATGTGATTGCGAACGAGGAAAATATCTTAAGCAGTATTACCATAGACCAAATATGTCTAAAACTGTCGAGCTGATTACAAATGATAACATAATTGAGAAAAGCACATTATACAATGCATTAATATTTATATCGTTTATTGTATAGTATAAACTATAGTTCACCATCAGTTTCCTGATTCACTTGTCCGTATATCAAAATTGCAATCGGTGTTACTAGGGTATCTGCATTGCAAATATATGCATAAATAATTATTCGACCCTATAAAGCCAAAGTATTCCGTGTCATATGACTACAGATAAATTTTAAATTATGTTCATAGTGATTTATAAAATAAGAATCGTTTTTAACACATGGTGATGTATAAATATTGTATAATATTAGTGTGGTAGGATCACATGCATGTAAATGATAGATCCAATATTAAATGTAGTGATGAAGCAAGTTCAATTATTTCAGTAAGATATATTGCAACAAAATGTTACAATTGGTGATTAAGATTTCGATATTTTATTTTGAATCTCGAAACTTAAACCAAGTCTAGCTGTTTTGGGTATACCGAACGTATCGTTTAGAAAGAGAGAAAACTCTTCCGTGTGTTATGAGAATGATTGGTAAATCAGCTTTCCTTTCTGCACTCGTTTTTCTAATAATCGCCATATTTCGATGATAATGGGTTATTGATGAGCTATTTTATTCAAGTTGCATCACCTATCACCTTAGATTAACTGTACTTAAATTTTCAATCATTCTATGATAAAAGAAGAATAATGTAATTTATATATAAATGACTTTCAATTTGTATTCTAAATAATATCTACCAACGCAAAACAAATTTACAGCGAAGAGTATTACTTATCATCGTAAATGATTGAAAACAAATGTACGTTCAAACAGTTGTGCATAGTGCTGAGATGATAGGGATAAATACACTGATATGAATATTACATCATGATATGTGATATGTGTTGAACAAGGACCATAATGGTCTATTTCAATTGTGTATATATGTTTATGTATTTGTTGAAATAAAAGTTCTTCTTCTTCATGCAATTGCCTTCAACTAGCGAAAACCTTTACATTCCACACCAAGAAACATAATAAACATAATGGTTACTTCCTCACCATAGTTTTTCAGTTAAAACCACCGCTGTGACATTGGAAAACTTCTTAATCACTCACCTGCCTGGTTATCCGTCATAGTTGATAAGATAGTAACATGTGAATCACTAAAACAACATGTCAGACGCTGTCACCGTTCGTTAATAGTTCTCGTTACAAAAGATAAGCACAGCATTTATCAATCTACTCTACTTCTGACAGAACAATTAGTAATGTAACGATGTTAATGAGTTTTTCAAAGGCAAGCTAAATGACTTCTGTGTAATATAATAGGAACTTTCGATTTGAATATTATCTGCATACCACAAATAAATACATAAATCTCTATTTGTGTTAATATCTCAGTTAAACAGTTAATAAAAATCCGTCATGTATCGATATAGTGAATGATCAAACTTGTCTGTTAATTAATAATCCTAATAAACAAAACAAATGCGCTGTGAGTGATGTCTAAAGTATTCGTCGTGCATTCGTAAGTACACTTGAGATGAACAATCTTCTATGTAATTAGGATGGCTGTATAAACATGTTTCTGTGTTCGTCTGATTGTTAGATAAGATTAGAATGTAAGGCGTGTGCATGAATGTTCGTGTTTGCATCTTATTGTTATTCATGTCAGAACAAAGCTTTTACTCAACTCATTATCAATAGTTGCATCACACACTTGGCTTTCAAGTGACAGATATTTACCCCCTGAAGAGCCTTTTATTAGATACTTTTACCTTGTTATAGTTCATCGAATTTCAGAAAGTGTGACATAATTTTAATTTAGAAACTTTATACGCCTCTACTACAAGTATCGCTGCTGATAAACAGTTATTCCCCATAACGTGACTTTTTTTAAGTTGTTTATTTATCTAAATATCGACGTAATAGTCAAATTATGTATGTCGTAAGTCTTAAACACTAAGCTGTAGATGTAACTCTTGATAAAGTTAAACGATCGGAAGACTTACCTCAAATTATTAACTTTACTGTGTAATCGACGAGCGCAGAAGTGATCCGACGTAAAGGTATTGTTTCACACCAGTTTTGGCAATCTCCACACAGAGTTGTCGTTCCCTGCTTTCACATACACCTCTGCGAAATGCTCAGCATGCCATTTTGCCTAAAATTAGGGTAAAACCGAACAAACGCATTCAATGTATATTTGATTGGATATTTAAGATCGCATGCATTAAATTAAGTAATATGACTTATAAATTTACGATTCATCGGGCAAAAACTTGGTAGTATTAATGCATCTCAATGGAACTATTTTTTGTCCATTTACGCAGATGGAATCATTACGCGCACTTCACAAATGTGAACAAATGAAGAAAGTGAGTGACGTTAGGCATTGCTTCGATGGCAAACGTGTGTTTACAGAGAGGAGACGGTCAGTTCTGTTGTATTTATCGAACAAATAAGGGGACCTAGTTGTACAGTATACGGGAAAATAATTGTTTAACATTTTACATTTTGTAATTCATGTTTAGAATGTGAATTTGTGATCCAGTCTGATAGTAATTTTAGTATGGTTTAAATGCCAACATTATGATTAGTAATAGAAGGCTCTAGAACATTATTCATACGAACCAGTTGGTTTGCGTTAAAAATCAATATATTTCAGCATGTAGACTTTATAATTATTACTGTATTACCCATGCATAATTTGTTCCACCCTTTAAACTTAAAGATGACATCCATACACACGTGATTTTTACCTCTTACAAAAAAAATGTGAACCAAATGGACGAAAAGCAAAAATTGCTCTCAGGCTAGTGATTTAAATATATGACAGTAAAGACTGCCTGCGAAGAACGGCATTTTTTAGATGATTAAATATCCTCCTTAATACAATATGATCAGGCTCCAGTCGTTGTCGGTTCAGGTGCTACATGTATATGTACTTCACCTTAAAGTACCCCAGGTACTCTGAAGTATACTACAATTTACCCGGCTTAGTTAAATACCGTTAAAGGCAACTTGCCATACTCGGGGATACTTTTTAGTATATTTTCCATACCCCAGGTACTTTGTAGTATTCTCAAGTGTACACGGGGTATTAAAATGTTGTACCTGAGCCGACAAATACCAAATGAGCATTAGTAGTTACTGTCGTTTCTAAACACTCCAGTTTAAGATGAGCATTACTGAAATTACAAAGATCAGTTCAAACATTACCACCACCTGTAATTGTGGCAAACGGTCAACCTTTGACACCTTCATTTATAGTCAACTGATCTATATGTATAATCAGGAAATTCCACACTTCAACTATTTAATTATGTTGTACTTGTACTGAATGGTTTGATACTATCAAATGTATATTTTTAATCATAACTGTTCGCAGACTTGGAGAAAAAACTTGTTCTTTTTTTATTAGATTCCTGTAATTATATTGGTGTTTCAGTAAACTTGAAACTTGAAACTTGCTAATTTGATGAAACGCCTTTTTATATAATTATATTCAATGGCGTTGTACAAAACATATATATGTACATAAAATTGATAAAAAATAAGAGGTATTGATAATATTATGCAGCATTAATTAAAGGATTAATGATCTTAAAATGTGTGATATGAATAAGAATGCTGTAAGGAACATAAGCAATAAAACAATACCGGCTACACTATTAAAACAAAGTAAAATATTATGTAATAAATTGATATAACTAGAGTTAAGACAATAATAACATGTATAAAACAATTTCACAATTTATAACAATTTAAATAACTTGATATAACTGATTATAGTAATGTACAGGTATTTTAATACATCTAAGTAATAAAACTTTACATATTTCATACTATGACTGATACAACCATTAAACCATTGATTACATTGCTTAAAATTCCTTTTTATCCATTACCACATTTGTGGATTTAAGATTTGAAATTGTGGGCAAGGAATAAGAATTGTAAATGTTTGCACAGGAACCACATAAAAAGAGGCAATAACAATTATGGGTTTACTGCTTACTTATGGATATCTTCTCATTGAACTCATGCAGTATGTGGCTTAGCAGCTGGAGTTTCACTTCTTTATATTGGAACAGGATTCCCATGTTGTTGAAAAGCCATTTATATTTTATGTCCTGGGTTTTGGAAAGCAGATCAGTTTAGGAATGCAGCTTCTTAAGAATGTTTCTTCATTATCAATTATGCCCTTTTTAGCTCATCTTCTTTTTTGAAAAAAAAATGTGCTATTATCATCACCTGAGCGTCGGCCTCCGGTTAAGTTTTGTGTTAAGGTTAAGTTTTGTGTTTAGGTCCATTTTTCTCATAAAGTACCAAAGCTTTTGCATTGAAACATGGCACACTTACTTACTATCATGAGGGGACTGGGCAGGCAAAGTTAGATAACTCTGGCTGGCATTTTGACAGAATTATGTGCCCTTTTTATGTCACTCACCACTATAGTGGGGGACATATTGTTTTGCCCTGTCTGTTGGTTTGTGTGTTTGTTTGTTTGCCCAAATTTAATATTTGCAATAACTTTTGCAATATTAAAGATAGCAACTTGATACTTGGCATGCATGTGTATCTCATGGAGCTAAACATTCTGAGTGGTGAAAGGTCAAGGTCAAAGGTCAAATATATAGCTTCAAAGCGGCGCAAAAGGGGACATAATGTTTCTGACAAACACATACCTTGTTATACTTAGAAAAATGATAATTTTGTAAAGTTTTGTGTTTTGATCCACTTTATTCCTAAAGTATCAAAGCTATTGCTTTCATACTTGCAACATTTACTAACTATCATAAGGGAACTGTGCAGGCAAAGTTCTGTAACTCTGCCTGGCATTTTTACAGAATTATTGCCCCTTTTATACTAAAAAATTTGAACATTTGGTTAAATTTTGTTTTTAGGTCGACTTTATTGCTAACGTTTCAAAGCTATTGCTTTCATTCTTGCAACACTTACTAACTATCATAAGTGGACTGTACAGGACAAGTTGCATAACTCTGGTAGTTATTTCGATGGAATTATGGCCTTTTTTTTACTTTGAATATTTTGTTAAATTTTGTGTTTAGATCCACTTTACTTCTGAAGTATTAAGGCTATTGCTGTCAAACCTCACATACTGTATAACTTTCATGAGGGTACTGTACCTGGCAAGTTGAATTTTGCCTTGACGTTTGAATGACATTGACTCTCAAGATACAATTATTAAATTTTGCTAAAATTGCCATAACTTCTTTATTTATGATTAGATTTGACTCATACTTTGACGAAACAACACTTACCTGGCATACTAAACCATCCCCAGGCCCAACCTCAGAATCCCCCCCCCCCAAAAAAAAAGAAAATCTTTTTTTAAACATGGTAAAAAAGTTCAATGATTATGTTACTGTCTGCTGGTTAACAAATGCCTTTCTATTTATGGGGAAATGTTTGTTTTCCATAAATATCCATGCAGTGTATTGTCTGAAAACAGACATAATTTTTATATTTATACAAATTTTATACAAATTTTAGGCTATACATTAATGATGGTGACATGTGTTTCATTATTGATATATTTTGTAGACAAAAATATAATACCAACCCTTGTCATTAGAGTTGTTAAATGGCAAGTTGACAGTATATCACTTGACTATTGCCTCATTTGAAACAAGGCCATACAATTTGATTCTATGTTTATCATCTAAGGTGTGATCAAACTTTTTTGATCAAGCGGAAAATTGTGATTTGAAGTGAATGAAAAATAAAAGTGACCCATATAACGACTATACCTGCGTTATTCCAGAAAAAAACATGTACCGGTATTCATGTTTGGTGAACAGGTGTTATCCACATAGGCGGATCCAAGGGGGGGGGGGGGCGCGGCGTACCCCCCCCCCTAAAATCGCCATAGTAAATTGAATTTATTTGATGTTTCATACTTAACTAGATCTTAATCACCTATTTAAACTTATTTTTCTTCTTTTTCGTACACAACATTTACCACTAATCACAGACAATCGCTTAATGTTTTAACTTTAGACTCTCTGTCGCCCGGTTTATCCGTATTACATATAAACTTTGCACTTTTTTGGCATTATAAAAAGGTAATTTGATGAAAGTACATAAGGCGTGACATGCTCGAGAAGTGATTGTCAAAGCCTTCAAAATCACTAAATCATGGAGCTTCCGGGGGCGATTTCCGTGAGGCTTCGCACCCTGGAACCCTTAGAAGGGCTTTGCCCTGGACCCCAGCGAATCTTTCAATATCCCGCCCCCCCCCCCCCCAAACAGAAATCCTGGAGCCGCCCCTGATCCAGGTCCTCTCCTTTGGAAAAACTTATAAAAACCCTCTGCAAAAAAATGCTGACTGATTGAATCAACCAGTGATAGATTCATTAAAATAATAAGAATGTATATGGTTAGTGATTTTGAAAGCTTTGTACCAACAGATAAGTAGGTTTTGTCTCTTATTCTACCTTTTTATATTGTTTATATTGCCCTTTTAAGATTTATTTTCAAATATATGTAGGTTTATACACAGTAATTATAGTTCTTAAATATTATGTGACACAAAAATGTAGGTTTGTTAACATCAAACAATCATATCCATATAATCATAATGCATAAAGACTGATATAGATATAATGTTATGATATGGTTTTCTTTTAATGTGAATGTAATGTAACCGTCGTGCAAAAGATTGTTTAGTATACTATAACTTTCATTATGAACGCTTGGAATGATCATCACATGAATTTGACGCTCTCATAAAAATAGTCCGTTCTGAGCCCAACACAGAGGTGAATGTAATGTAACCGTCGTGCACGAGATTGCCTTTTTGGTGAAGTTGTGTTCACTGTTTGATACGGTGTTGTTGATAATATCATGTCTCAAACGATATCGCTTACGCAAGCAAGAAAAAAACGGAAATTTTTACGTGAAAACCAGATCAATACCAAAGCTCTTTAATGTAGTGCTTACATGTTTTACGAATGAACTTCCCTCCACAAAACTTTTGATCTTTGACACCATATACAAATTCAAAATATACAATAAATCTAATTGCTGAAAATAAATAAAAAAATAAATCCCCGAGCAATACTTTTTTCTCACGAATTAGGAAGTCATAAGGACAGCCCCGTTGACCCGTACTTTGTTGTTAATGCATACCGGTTACCCTAGTAGTTCACACGGTGTAAACAGCTCTGACCTGCCTGAACATGGGTATAGAGCACTAATGCGCTTTTTCGGCGTAGCTGTTTTACCCAGCTTTTCACCTTAAATGACTTTTACATAACGCCATCAGCGTAAATGATGTAGCACTGTTCAGTGTAAGGAATTCCGGACTACTCTCTGTATGTTCAAACGACACCAAATGTGGCCCAGTCAATATTAAAACGTCTATCAACCATTGTTGAATTTTAACAAATGTTTTATCTCGAATGTGCACGATTCAATACGCATTCGGCAGTAAAGAACCTATGAGACACAGGCTTTACTGAATGCATATTACAAAAAAACAAGAGATGTGTTTGTCAGAAACACAATGCCCCCTATTGCGCCGCTTTGAAGCCATAAATTGAAGGATGACCTTGACCTTTCACCACTCAAAATGTGCAGCTCCATGAGATACACGTGCATGCCAAATATCAAGTTGCTATCTTCAATATTGCAAAGGTTATGAAGAAGGTTAAAGTTTTGGTTAAAGTTTTTGAATTTGTTTTTTTTACCTTTGATCTTGAAGGGTGACCTTGACCTTTCACCACTCAAAATGTGCAGCTCTATGAGATACACATGCATACCAAATATTAAGTTGCTATCTTGAATATTGCAAAAGTAATGACCAAGGTTAAAGTTTTGGTTAAAGTTTTGGGACACACACACACACATACAATGAGAGACAGGCCAAAAACAATATACGACCGATCGAACAATATACCCCCGAACTTTCGATCCGGGGGCATGAAAAAAATTGAGTGGCGAACAAAGGTGTATTGTTTTAAATTGAATCTGTTTCATTGTTCTCGGTGGAAAATTTTATGGACTCATAACATAAAACATAAAAGCGTGTTTAAGGCTTAAAGCCAGGTGTTCTTCGTGTTGCGACTTCTCGACCGTGTAAACAAAAATGGCAATCGTGCGGTGTTAACATTTTTCAAAGAGCTATGTTCAATACGTTAGGCACAACGTTGTTATATGTTATTGATAATAGCTTATAAGCTACGCCTATATACTAAAGTATTGGAATGGCATTAATGTATGGCAGTTATATATAACAAGTTAACTTCACATATTAAATAAATGTTTTTATCCCATTTTCACCGCGACATTGACGGTATAACACGTTGTGGAATATACTTGCTTGTATTCAACACTGTGGAATATACCTGTCGCGTGCACGGACTACTTTTTAAATGACGTCATGCGATATGCGCTAAAATTAGGTCGAAATTGTTTGGTTCATTGATCGAATTTTAAGGTCATCCATGAAAAGAAAATGTGCATATTTTGCAGAAAAAAATATATATGATATATTCACCAAAAGAAATGTTGAAATAAAATATCAAATTACACGATTTTTGTTTTGTTATTTTTTTATGTATATTTACTTTACCACTGAATGATTTTTCATAAGAAACAAAGTCGACAAAACTTTAGCTTCAAAATTATACGACCTTTAATCTTTAAATCTAGTCATATGACATTATTTAGTGTAATGTGCATTGTTTATAACCAAAGCATATACTTTTGACATTTAACTTAAATATTAAGAATGTACAACAAGCCATACACATATCGCACAGTTCATGAATAATCTGCTATGTTTGCTTTCCTATTTAATTCACGTTAGGCATAGAGCTGTGTAAAGTATAAGATGGTAAAAATAGCACCACACTGGAATTGGGAACGTCCCATTTGTACACGGGTATTTTCGACTCATTCATCTGTTGTGTACTTGAATGTTTTCCATTCTTTGTGTATTTATATATTAGATTATTTTTTCGTACAATAAGGGCATTTACCATAGATAAATAAAACATTGTGCAAGTTTAAACATAATTATGTTTATATGCAGAAATCTGCAAATGCAACCGAGTTTACCAACGGCTATTATTAGATAAACTGCTCCGGTTCATTTGAACAGCAGTAATGTAGAGTACATGACGTAGCGTGTGACGAAGAAGAAAGTTTATCGCGTTCATATACTCATTTGAATAAAGTGATAGAATGGCATAAGGGTCTTTATTTAACTATGCTAAAATAATTATTAAAGACCCTAGATGCAAAATCGTCAATAATTGAGTTAAATGGATTATTAGATGGATTTTAAAGGATAATTAAAGGTAAGATACTAGTTCTTACATGTTTTGATTTTTGATTGTACTTTTGTCGTTCCCTGATCTCGGGGAAATGATTTTAACATGGGCGCCATTGATGCATCGGATCACACACGGCATACCCATAACATTATATAAAAAACACGTTCTGCGCGTCCTGAATTCGTCGTCCGAAGTCGGAAAACGTATTGCCCTGTATATTTTGTCAAATAAAGAGTCAGTCGCTGCAATTGTCTGTTTACTCGTCAAAATTGTCAAGGTCTTCGATAGCTAAAGAAACTTCAGCGTACAGTTTATTTAGTATTGACAGACCTGTACAAAGTCGCGCCAGTCAAAAATCATAAAAAGCGACATTTAAAGTAATGGTAGCCAGAACTAGGTCGTCGATGGTGTACATGTATGTTGACATCGACAGCATTTTGTCAGGAGTAATGGCCGCCAGATTGGATTTTGATCATTTTCTTTCGAAAATAAAATAAATTATAGTAAAGTAAAATCTTCTTTTCGCGGTCGTAATGTTTTAAAATTCGCATACTGCGTAAAATTGAACGTAGGCATATGGTGATATTTTTACTTGTTTTACAGTTTGTGTGTGAATTTTTTAAAGACTATTTCGCGTACCAGAACAAATACATGTATATCACTACGCATGGTTACATTTGTTAGATTTTAAGCGCTTTAATGACGGAATTAAAATTATTGTTAAGGTTATTAGATCTATTTATGTTAAACGTCACGTTGAAAAAATCAAATGGGATAAATAGAATACTAGGATTAGCGTTGAATACAGAGAAGTTTATGTTGCTCGGCTCGAACACCGAAAGCGCTCGCCAAGGCTCGCGCTTCCGGCGTTCTAAGCCTCGCAACATAAACTTCTCTGTATTCAACGCTAACCTAGTATTCTCTATATCTTTGCCGCATGATGCGGCGTCTCATCAGTGTCTGCGCTGTTTGCTTAAAAGAATTTCTGTAAGAAATATTCTAAATATATAAATAAATATACTATACATCCCTATTTTTGGAAATAAATTGATCCAATTTAGAAGAATGGGAATGTCCACTAGGCATAAATGGAATAAAAGTGTTATGTCTTTAGTGAGTTAACATTTCGAATATTATAAAGATAAAAAAAAGAGTGAGAATAAGCGCAAATGTTGCAAAGATTACGAATAAATACTGCCGTATCTGCCCTCAATACTTTATCTTACCGCTCGAAAAACTCGATAAGATTTCATTAATATGCGTTCAGTGCGTTACCATCATACAAACGTTGAAGTTCCCACTACAATGAGAAAAAAAAAGTGCGGGGTAAATTGTTTTTCATCGGTCCGTTGGTCGACCGGTTTGTCGGTGGGTCGCATTGCCGGTCGGTCTGTCGGTAGATCGTTTCCATTCATCACGATCATTAGACAAAGCTTTCAAATATGATTAAAATGTTAAAAATGCAGGTTACTTAGGAGGAAAATAAACCACATATAATTTTAGGTCCAAGTGTCAAGATGCTTGTTATACAAACTTTTATTCCGGGCGATATATACATAGAGCAGGTTAATACCTACGATAATCGACATTGTGAGGCTGGTAACTGAATAGAAAACGAAAAGTCTGTGATTTTTGCTTTTGCTATGTTGAACATCAGAGCCAAAGGAACTTGTAACATTTAAAATTCTTTACTACATACACGTTTCCAAAAGATCTCAAGCGACCGTTATGTTCAACTTTAAACGCAGTTGGCATTCTGGTTTCTTGTGAGGACAGGGACAACCATTTTCAAATTGAGGTCAACCAGGAAAAGGTTGATCAAACAAAACCGCTTCCACACAATATATTGATAACTCATTAACATAATATCGTGCAAGTCAGTATATGTGTTATTTGGTATTCTTAATTTCAATTACATCCTCACCGTGTGTTAATGTCCACATGCATTATTTAAAGAAATGCACATATAAGTTACTCGAATGAAAGTCGGGTTTTGCATACATGCATTACAACAAATTGTTGTTAAATCTTGCATGGTGTATATTTATATACAGATGGATATATCGAGAAGACCTTAACGATCATCTTATTATTTGTATGCAAATGACATATTGCAAAAGAATGTTCGCCAAAAGAGATACCCAAAAGTGTGTCCTAAAAATGCTCGATTGGCCATTGTCGGCTCGGGCACTACTTAAATGAACTCCGGGTACTCTTAAGTATACCAAAATATACCCCGGGTACAGAAAATATACTTAAACGTACCCGGCCAATACAAATGTATAGACTGTACCCGAGTTTAATTTCCGCCTAAAATCCGATGTCGTAAAACGCGCTACGGGATACGAAAGAAATTTGTTTTAACAAAACTTTCCACACGTATCATACTTTTTGAGAATGCGTTTCGATAATATTGAGGCCATTTTACACAATATTGATATACACATGAACATAAATTATTTGAAAAAAAAATCGCCTACAACGCCCAATTTAGCGTTATAATGCCTGGGTACGTTTTAGTATAATTTCCGTACCCAAGGTACATTTAAGTACACCTAAGAGTACCCGAGGTACATGTAAGTATTACCCGAACTGACAATTACCAATCGAGCCCAAATAGCCGTGCTTCAGTCGAAACACACATTCATTCTGTCCTTCCACTTGAAACATGTTCACTGCTAAAACGTAGGATTGTCAAAAACTGCATAGAGAAAATTATTTGTTCAGTAGAGTTTTCGGTAATGCGTATCGCGAGATTAAACTTATTTGTGAATTTTTACCAAAACAGTAATAATATATTTGGTATATTTAATATTAAATTCTGATTTTGTACAATGTATGTTAAATCTTAATTATCCTGTCTCTGTTGCAAACATTGACCTTATAAAGCAGGGTCGAATTAACTAGTTGATATCCGGCAGTACTTCGCGTGACCGCGATCTACCGTAAGTACGTATTCCTACGCGCCGATTAACATATTCTAATATTTGACCTTTGAAATTTATTGAGACGCATCATGAACGTTATCGTTTTATTTTATGATCATATGTTGTTTCTTCTTTAAAATATATTACTGAACCAGCTTTCCGTATTTTTTATTTTCGTTTACTCGATTTCGCAATTTATGACGTACCTAATGTGACGTCATTTCTCTGACGAAACATACTAGTATAAGCAAGACTTTCTGGATTTTAGGGACAATTTTCAATTTTTGACATGGCGGTTTATAACATTTATAATTTTTTAAACATCGAACGAATCCATTACGTATTTCGGATTGTTTGTTTTTCCAGCATAATTGTTAACTTTGAAATAAAATAACTCGCCCCTACAGGATTACGATTTCGTAAATCGTGTTTTGGGTCAGACTCAGATTCAGAGCCTGAGAGCGTTTAGCATTCGATACAAACGCTATAAAAAATTAAGTGGTTTAAAATACATTTCGATAAAGGGATGGAAGAACAGAAAATGGATTTCGTTAAAGGGATGGAAGAACAGAAAATGGAAGTGCATGTCGTTAAAACTTTATTGTTATGAGCATTGGATTACAGTTGTCATTGAGGTAAATACAATTGAGTTTTTGTTTTGCTGTTGCTTTTTTTTTCAATTTCTGCCGATAAAAGTATCACATTCTCGATTCGTTTTTTATTTCGTCTCATATTTTCAATAGGAAAGTATAAAAAGGAACAGTTAATTATGAAACCATTTTTTACGTGACACAATCGGTAGTTATTCGGTCGTCAGGAATGCTGTCTAAATTTAGGAGGCCCGACCAAAATAATTATTTTATGTCAATTAATCATGTGTCTTTGATAAAATGTGTTAACGGCATAAGTTAACGTGAAGCATGATAAATCGAATGCATGGTTGGTGCCGAGCTGGAGAAAGTTTATCCGGTGAGGCTTAGAAACAGAAAATAGTCCGTCCAAAACTCCACTTCCATTGCTCGGTGGATTTCGTTCGTTCAAACCTTAATATGCTTATGATTTTAATGTCTAGATGATCGAACAAAAACATGAATATTTCAAACAAAATATTACAAAACAAAACACATATAATATTAAAATAAGAGTAAGCAAAAAAGGAAAATGAGCAAAGTTCCACGAAAAGAAACTAAAATGACAATTCTTAAGATTTTTTCAAATAAAAACTTTTCATTTTTTACTTGAATATTCCTCTTGCAAATAAAAAAATCGCCCGAATAAGCATAATAGCGACCCAGCACAAACTCATACGTCATAGTGGACACAAAATCCAATATAATTCTCTTCTTATATCCTAAGATTAAGCCCTAATGATGTCCGAAAAATGTCGGGTCGTTTTCTAAACCCAGTTGGGACGCTGTCTATACCTTGTAGGGACGCACTCGCTCTTTTAATAAAAACAAATTATTACTTTTCTTTGTTTAAAACCAGTATTATATAACAAAAATTCGTGACTTAAACATTTGACCAAGTAATCTCATAATCAAAATGTGTAGGGGTCTTAAGATATTCCATATGACATACTGTATTAAAAATCTAAACAGGTTTTAATACAAAACCAATAAAAAATTAAAATCTGAAGCGTTCTGAAGATACTTAGCTAAGCAGAAACACAGAGAACGTTGTGGCATGTGCAGCAGAAACATAGAGAACGTTGTGGCATGTGCAGCAGAAACACAGAGAACGTTGTGGCAGTAGAAACACAGAGAGCGATGTGGCATTGAAACACAGAGAACGTTGTGGCATGTGCCTTCCACAAACTGAAATATTGATCCAGAAACACAGAGAACGTTGTGGCATGTGCCTTCTACATACTGAAATATTGACTAAGCAGAAACACAGAGAACGTTGTGGCATGTGCCTTTCACATATTGAAATATTGACTAAGCAGAAACACAGAGAACGTTGTGGCATGTGCCTTTCACATGCTGAAATATTGACTATGCAGAAACACAGAGAACGTTGTGGCATTTGCCTTTCACATACTGAAATATTGATCAAAATGAGTATTTATATAGATCAATCTCTATGTGGGACATGAAAGCTTAGGAATTAATAGTTCTAACCATAAAGGCCGGATTAAATGTATAAGTAAAATTTCTTACATTTACCTTGTCATATTAATTTTTTTAATGAGGTCTAGACACTGATTAGAATGTAAACTGTGAAAGGTCTTCATATATTTAGCGGAAGCCAGTTTTTACACAAATGAACTCTTTTTCCTATTTACCTCAAAATAAATATGGTTGTATGTACCATCCGCCAATATTTTTTCAAGATATTAAACATAAACCAAGTATAACAACAAATATAAACATAGAAAACGATAGATATGTTTTTCTAATAATGTGTTGTTATTTATGAAGTTATATTTAAAATCGGACTTACTGCTTCAAGTTAATCGCACATGTTCTAACTCACGATTAAAGTCTAAATTACGTCTCATTATCACTATATTTAAACATAATGCCTGGGGTATTATGCGGTTCATGCGATAATAATTTTCTGATAACAATAACGATGTATAAAGATGTATTATCTTCGCCTCTTGGTTCAATCTTTTATCTATACCAATACAAGTACTACCGTAACTCTAGTGACAATCAATTTATAAAGATAAAAGTGTTAATAATACACATATTCAGTAAACAGAAATATACATATTTAGGGTGTTATTCAGTCACATCAACACGTCCTATGTACGTACATCCTATTTTAAATCAATCAAAAATGGGCCGTTCTCTGTGAAAAGGGGGTTCAATGCATGTGCGTTAAGTGTCGTCCCGTGTTAGCCTTTGCAGTCAGAACAGGTTAATCAGGGACGCGCTTTCCGCCTAAACTGAAAGATACTTTTTCAAACCGAAAATATTATAAAAGCGGAAAGTATCGTCCCTGATAAGCTTGTGCGGACTGCAAATGCTAATCTGGGACGACACTCTAAGCACATGCATTAAACCCCCTTTTCATAGAACTCGGCTCAAATGTATAACCACTCACATTAAGTTACAAGAGCCTACTTTTCAGTCATAGAAGTGTTCCCACTATATTCCTTGGCCTTATTCTTGGGATTTGTATCCGCTATGTGGAATTATTCGAAATGTATCAGACATTCCATGGTATTTAATTCTTATAAACAACCTAGGAACATCTATGAAAAATATGTATATGAATTATTAAGTGTTAAGTTTTATAGAATCTCAATGCTGTCAATCAAAAATAAGTTCTTATGGGCAAACCCATTCCAAAATAAAAGAACTATGACGTGCGCACGCGATAGCTATTACTAGCGCACGCGATGCGATATTTATGAAGTGCGCACGTCATAGCTGACCAATCAGGAAAGGTATCAGCTCAGAATAGGTAGCGCTACGCGTGCGATTGTGTAATTCACACAATACATCCATCGGTTCTGGGCTACTCATTATGAACAATCACACTAACATAAAATATGTTCTTTATTGAACATAAACGTTGCACTTGCAATAATTTGTTAATTCTAACTAACAGAATAACACTTATAGTTGCACTGTGTTATTTAAATGAAAATATTATGTCAATAAGAAAAAACTTACTTGTATACATAGTCACATACAGCGATAATGCTTATTTACTTTACTTAAAAATGCAAATAGTCTTAAGGACATATCACTTCCTGAAATGGTCAAAAGTGGGTGGGGTAATGTTAAAGAATAATTCCTTATAAAAGCATTCTATATTAAGTTTGGAGTAATATGCATAATTAAAATAGCATATACTTCAGTGATTCATGAACCAGTTGTAATGAAACCTTTCAAAAAGAGTAAATAATCACATATTTTCACCTTAAAAACCACTTTCTTCCTGTGCGACCAAAGTACTTATTTTCTTATTTTCTTCATAAATCCACTGTTACCAGCTGGAACAAGCACCACTGTAGAACAAAGTGTTAGAGTATTATTAAATATAACACACTAGAAACACTGAAAAAATATCCTTTTTTTTCACTCTCTTTCAAAATATGCTAGTCAGCTTTTGTTTGTACCTGCCGCGCGTGCTCAAATATTGGAAAAATCCAGACTGAGGAGTTCCGAATAACAACTGTTTCTCACTTGATACTATACCGTCTTTCTCACATACCTTTACCGTGATATTACTTTCAGGATCTTGTGAAGTATGAATCACAAATAACAAGGTTAAGAGAAACGACAAAACAGCTGCGGTAAAACAAATCTGTATTCACGCGCGTTTTGCGACATGAGGACGTATCTGCCACCTATGACATCATACCATCCAGCGTTCAGATGAAACAAATGTTGAAACGAAGCGTTCGTTAATAGACAAGGATATTGTGCATTTTCAATTCGATCTTTGTGTTAAATTATATCAACACCGAGCGTTCAGATATGTTAAGTAACAATATGTGTTCTCAATAGGAACTTCAAGCAACTTTAAAGGCATACCACGTTGTATATGTTGCATAATTTTGATCGCATAAGGATTAAATAAGAACATAATATGAGTGTTTAATTTGACGCTAATAGATCGAACAGTAAATTTTAAAATAATAAACACATGGGTGTTTTTTAAATGCAACTGTGTATGTTTGTCACTAAGTATAAGCCTAATGTGTCGTGTTCTGAGAAAACTGGGCTTAATTCATGTGCGTAAAGTGTTGTCCCAGATTAGCCTGTGCAGTCCGCACAGGCTAATCAGGGACGACACTTTCCGCTTTTATGGTATTTTTATTTTCAAGGCAGTCACTTCTTACCGAAAATCAAGTTAAGGCGGAAAGTGTCGTCCCTGATTAGCCTGTGCGGACTGCACAGGCTAATCTGGGACGACACTTTACGCACATGCATTATGACCAGCTTTCACAGAACAAGACACATTTAAACTAAGTGTTCAGGCAGTCATCTTAGCGTGAACGGTTACGTTTACACACCAAGATTCATAGGCAAGTTGGAATTTCGTCTAGCAGTGTGGTAATTTCAATTATTATAGACATCTTACAAGTAAAACAAAGCTTTCAGTGGGTTTCATCATAAAACGGGACATTATTCTTTCAAGTTCCAATTTTTATCCGTCTGTACGTCCATGAATTGCTTAATTTTTACACATTAAAAAAACGAACCCTTGCAAATCTTTGATATTTGCACATGTATAGTTTATTGCCATTCACCTCTAACCCATATTTACTAATATCACTTTGAACTGGAACGAAAATAATTGAAAGGTCTTTATCTTTGACGGATAAATTTCATTGGTTCGTCAACAGCACAACGGCCTGTTACAACACATGAACTATGTCTACTATACATCTGATACAAACGACAATGAACACTCCACCAATATCATCAGACTTAACTTTGAAATTATTTGCTATATGCTATTTATTGGTTTACAAAAGTAAACAGTTGTGTCTAGCAGCAGCACTCTTCAGAGGCATACGTGCTCATCAAACATGTTGTTTATGTACAAATAATAGCGTGCAATGCCTCTGGATGTAATTAAAATTATACTTCGTGTTCTACCAATAGTACGATAAAATATACAATCTTTTCTTTCATAAGCTTCGATCATAAACATATATTCAACTGATGTGCATTCAGACGAGTTAATTTTTCATGTAATGAACTTTATTTTCCTTCATATGCACTTGGGCCGTACCAGCTTCAATTGATTTATTTTCGGAGGGCTTAACATAACTCTGGTTAAACAGTTGTTTCACTTTTTCACGTAATGTCATAGTCGCTAATTGCAAATCTTTAATTTGACGTAGATCATTTAATTCTGGAATTGCAGGCTCTGTTGTAATCCCTTTGGTCTGAACGGGTACACGAATACGGCGCCAAACAAAAAGCGATGCTAGCGTGATAGGCATAACAGGTGCAGCAACAGCGCCTAATAATGCTATACAAAATGCAAGTGTTGGTGCAGCAGTCGATGCAAACGTAGCTGCTGCTAAACCGGCTCCTACTGACGCATGTCCAGCTCCGCCGACACGTATTGATGCCGCTGTTATGCCTGCAACCCCTGTTATACCAGCGACACTAGCCGCAACAGCGCCAACCGTTTTGTTCGACCACACCGCTTAATTCTTTTCCCCAGAAAGAGCATGCTCTATGCGGGTTCGAACATCACCAGTGATATGGTGCAGCGTGTCTGCCACATTGAGCATATGTTGTAATTTTAAAGAGTCGCGGTCCTCGAGCTTTATATCGCTGCAGCTCTTGACCATAGTGGTTAGGTTTAATAGCGCATCTTCTAACGTTCTGTTCATGTCAGTTGCAGAAACCCCTAATCCATCTGTTTTCAACTGAAATATACTTGTCACTTGGACAACTGCTTTTGCGCAAAAAACATATATTTTAGTCTAGACCACAAGTGGTCCCTTGTGGTCTAGACTAAAATATATGTTTTTTGCGCAAAAGCAGTTGTCCAAATGACACGTGTGTTTTGCAAAGACAAAACACAACTAAGTGGTAAGCAAAGACAAAATACAACTAAGTGGTTTGCAAAGACAAAATACAACTAAGTTGTTTGCAAAAACAAAATACAACTGACCGAATATTTATTATCACCCATTTGTCAAACGAAATTGTCTATCCAGTTTTCTGGTTAATAACTTTAGTGTGTTTTGACAACTTGAGTGACGGGAAAACTGCGTGGAGTGGTAAGCTTGAATTATATAAGCGCTTGTCAGATCAAGGTACTTAATAATACAATATTTAAATGGTTTTCCGCGAATAACTTTTTTGCCTTTAATGTAGTGTTTTTAACTCACACGCAGTCCTTTAGTGACGATACAAGTTATGCAACGTTATTATATTGTACTTTATGGAAAAGTTCAATAGAATAACGTTACATTCCTTGTGTCGTTGGCTCGTTGCTGATTAAACTGATTAAACATAAGATTGAAGATTGAGTTATGCTTTGTTCTTTGGAGCTTCTAGTTTATGATTGGATAATATACGCACTGCTCATACAGATCTGATGATTTTAACGATAAACACCTTTATTTTCAAATTTCCTAACACATCCGTATTACTCGCCGCTAAATCATTATTGCAAAAAATGTGTGTATACAATTGGAATTTTTAAATTATTTGTAAATGCCAAATGTGTACACGTTCCATTGATGTTTTCGTCTTTACCTTACGTAGTTTCTGGATTGTCTCAGTAAATTAAGAATGATTGTTCACGTTTACTGAATCATTTAGGATGCCCACAAGGCTGTCTATAAGATGGCCCATCTCGTCATCAGCCATCGTCATAGTAGGGGAATGTCTCAGCGTTTTGCACTTGTCTCTAACCTAAAAATTTCAATCGATTAATTTACTTTTAATTCAGTTTTAGCAAATATAATGTTGTGAAATAAGTGCGTAAGAATAACCATTGTATTTTTGATGAAATGCTTAACATCGTTCTCAATGTTAAAAATACCAGAAAGACACATTATTTGAACATGGACTATGTCGTTGCACAATAACATTTACAAGTCATATGTCATGTAAGCACGGAAAGAGAATAATGAGCATCGCAATCCAGTACAATATATTATAAAACAGTTTTACCTTTGTACAGATTTGCTTAGGTCGTATTTAAAGTACTTCTGAAATTTGATACAGTTTATAATGATATTCACGATGCCGTTAAAATCGGTATCATGAGCCGTGTTAACATTCTCATAACCATCTGGGGGCATGTAACATTAAGCGATCGACCACGCGATTGTGCACCATTGGGTTGCGTCGGTATTTTTCCAGGAAGGTCTTTTAAAACGATCATTGTCGATGATCGATTTGCATAAATTATCACACATGCCGTTCGTTGGACATCTTCTGTTACTGAGAGCGACACCGTTATGAAATTTACAGCCTTTGTGTTTTGTTTTGCACACTGCCTTTGTAGGGCATTTGATAACATTAGGAGTCATGCATTTGTTACATACTGTGCCTTGTTGCTGAATCGTAGTAACTTGAGCATGTTGTAGTATCTGAATACGAAACGTTTCAATCTCTGCCTCAACGACATCAGTTAGAACATCCTTAGCAAGGCTTTGTGCAAAATGACATTTCATCCAGTTTCGATATTCAGTGCTAGTGAAAACGTCTTGAAAATTTGCCATATCCAAATGTTCAAGCCTTTAATTTTGGTTTGCTTGCGTCTGCAATAACAAACAAAATATTATTAATTGAATAAAAGGTATAGATTTTTTACAAATAACTACGAATCATTGTTTCAACACGTTCCAACGTTTAGAATACACATATATATAAACATATATATACAAATAATGTACATGTATACTTGAAAATAAAATCGTATAATATTCGAAGTATTTTAGCGTAGATTCGTGAGATGTACGAAATGTTTGTTTTTGTTTCGCTGTGAAGCCAGTATTATAGAATTATAAAATTAGATTTTAAATTAATTGTGTTGTCTCTAAATCGAATTCAATATACTATGAGTGTTAACGAATAAACACACACACACGCACGCACGCACCCATTCATCCACCCATAAACACACACACACACACACGCACTCACACATACATAAAGCGAATAAACTAGGATATTGTTTGGAATATTGATACTGACCATAAGTATGATCCGTTCAAATCTTTTTTCAAGAATTTCCGCACAAATTTAACATGCAAAAAATACTCACCGGGGAAAACGATACTAGTTGATAAATATAATTTATTTAAAGAAATAATATGCATCGTTTTGATGCCGCATGCGTGTCTTTATTTAGGAATTAACCCTTGAAACAACTTTACAACCTTTTTACTTTTACTCTACGCATCCATCATGGATTGAATGTGCATACTGGAGCTGTCTTTAAGTGAGGTAAGTTGAAACCGACTTACAAAATGGCGTCGTTTTCGTGATTTTCGGCAAGGAATCGCGTGTATTTGCACCCCGGTTAGCCACTTTACATTTCTGTTTAAGGAAAACCCCCTTTCGGCTCTACGGTGTGTGTACTTCCCGTTTTTTGTCTTTAGCGTAACCAGATATTTGTCAGTTTCGTTTATGTAGAAGTATATAAATCACGGGCTTAAACGTTTTGAAAAAAAAGGAACGGTAAGAATTCTCCACAATTAAGTAACACAACCCTGCAAAGTTCAACACATCACACATTTCTGACCCGGATCGTTCACTATAAAATCTGACGAACAATAAGGAAGATAGTAAGCTGTTCTATTTGTTCTAACTTTGAACATGTTCAACATGTAGTGGCCTTACAATTGCATTAGGATAAGCAAAACTTTTTAAATATAATATCTTTCGTTAAATGTATTCATGTAAATGCAACCAACATACCTTGTTGGCGTGTAAGCTCATGTGACTAATTTAGAGAAGCCATACAAATTCATTCCTAAAATAGTTGGGTCAAAATATCGTGACATGTCATTACTGATTTTGCTGTACCTTAAACGGTATGTGTGAACGTGTTAACATCGCAAAGTATGACTACATATCATGATATTTTAATAAATTAAGTTTTACCTGATAAGTTGTTTGCTGGTTTATTTTTGCTGATAAGGAGTATGAATTTTATTAAAAAAACGAAAATCGCTGAATGTTATGTATGATGTAAACATAGCCTTCTATCTGTACCAAGGCAAAGAACCTCGGCATCAGCTGCTATCCCCCTCCCCCAGCTGCTAGCACCCTCAACGATCCCTCACAATTTCCCATTTGTTACACACAAAAACACATAAAAAAGAAATGACTTATATAATATGTTGTCATGTTTCTTAATGTTCATTGCTGGAATTCAGTGTAGGATATGGTGTGTTCATTTTAATATAACATCGTCCATTGAAATCAAGAGAATTGTAGATCCCGAAGTGTCTCATTTGAAGCCCCTGACTCTTGCTTAGCGTATTCGCTTGCAGGACTCCTTTGTAACATCGTTTATAATAGGAACCAAGATTGGCGAAGCTCTAAGCAGCCTCATTATTATGTTTAGTACATCTAAACACGCTCATTTATGCAACTTTTTGTAAAAATTAAAATGGAAGCGTAACGACTTATAATTTTGAAAAAATGTGCATCAATTAATGGTGCTTAGATATATTTTTACGAGTAAAAGGTGATACTGTTGTGTTTGGAATTGAAAAAAACAACATCTAAACGCATGCGCTACACCTGCGACCTACGGAATCCGGATTGTGCCATCTATAATCTCGCCCTTCTTTCATCAAGGGCGACACTAGACACACGAAGCGATCCACGATATTTAGCGCGACAGTCGCGGCGACGCACGATATTTTGTTATTCAAATATCGCCCATATTATCCGAATCTCGTGTATCGCGGTCTAATTTCAGACCGCGACAATAGACACACGAAGCGATACTCGATAATTTGCGCGACAGTCGCGGCGACGCACGATATTTGTACTGTTCAAATATCGCTGTAATAATATCGCCTGTCGATTGTCGCGTTTTCAAAAAATCAGGGGAGACAAAATGGGGATATTTTTACGTCATCAAGCATGTGCATCATGTCGTATATATATCTTTTGATATAATATTAGTTTATAATAATGTTTATGTCTGATCAGCAATTTAAATGTATTTAATTGATATAGCAAGCTATTCGCTTCTTATACTTCAATCTGGCCATAAATAAATATTATATTTACATAAATATATTATATAAACGTTTATTTGATGATAGCAAAATCGCTTGGAATAACGATTTTGAACATAACACTGAGTTCCCAAGGTTGAGTTATTAGTTGTTCGATTCTACGGTTCAACGTGCATTACGTGCTTTTTGTTTAAATCATATTAAGCATGCACACAAGTTACAGAGTGGACTTTATCTGAATATAATTATATTATAGTAATTTATATTATATCTGGAACCCTGTTAAGTAATATGAAACAAACGCTTTGCGCCCTTCAAACGCGTTTTGTTTATCCAATATAAATATTATAAAATTGTTGTTTGCACTTTATGCAGTTTTATTTATGCCGATAATGTATTTGATAAAGAATTATAAAAGGTATTTAAAAGGTAAAACAATACCAGCAACACAAATACCGTCTAATTAATGTATCAATAGACTAGACATTAATGTTGCTCGTCAATAATCTGGATAACCAATAAATGATGATTACACATGTACTGAAAAGAAATCTTCTGATTTCATATTGATGTCTTACTTGAAGTTAAGCGTTATCTACAAATCTGCAATCCTATTGGAAGTCATACAGATTATAATGATATATTATCTTAAAATTGATAGATTCTCCATTGTTCAAATTTCTGAATAGGTTTAAACATATATCCTTGTCAGTATATATCAAAATTACTATGAAAAATAATTAATTTGTACTCGGTTTACTAATGCTAGAATAATCTTTTATAAGTGTGTCGAGAGCAGCAATATTGATAATAAATGGTTAAAATTTACTGTCACACCGTTTAAAAAACGCGACAGTCGACAGGCGATATATTACAGCGATATTTGAACAGTACAAATATCATGCGTCGCCGCGATTGGCAAAATATTGAGTATCGCTTCGTGTGTCTAGTGTCGCGGTCTAAAATTAAACCACGAGACACGAGATTCGGATAATATGTGCGATATTTGAATAATAAAATATCGTGCGTCGCCGCGACTGTCGCGCAAAACGCGAGACACGACACACGAAGCGATACACGCTATTTTTCGCGACAGTCGCGGCGACGCACGATATTTTGCGCGACAATCGCGGCGACGCACGATATATTATTATTTTTGCTACAGTCGCGGCGACGCACGATATTTTGCGCGACAGTCGCGGCGACGCACGATATATTTAACACGCTATAACGTCTTTTGGGCTACCTACACAAGGGCGATATATCGTGTTAAATTGTCGTGCGTCGCCGCGACTGTCGCGCAATAATCGTGCGTCGCCGCGACTGTCGCGAAAAATATTGTGCGTCGCCATGACTGTCGCTCAAAATATCGTGTATTGCTTCGTGTGTCTAGTGTCGGCCTTGATGAAAGAAGGGCGAGATTATAGATGGCACTATCCGGATTCGTAGCGACCCGACCTTTTGGACATTTTTTTTAAATTTCCAAATCTTAGTAACAGGATAATATTTGCATCAAAGGATTCCATTACAGCGATGTAAATTATATTATTTACATAAATGCACTTTACTTAAACATGCATTACATTGATCAACTGCAATATTAAAATATGAGAATTGTGATTGAAACAATGTAGCACAATGTCAGAAAACATAAAACCCCAAGCGGGTATCGAACTCATTACTTTAATCAAAACGTAACGACGTTACGATCGAAAGACATCGTATGACAGGTCACGTCCGAAAAAAAAATGACAGTATCAACTGCGTTTCGTATTTTGATATATAAGATCAAAATGAATTTCCGGACCATTCGGAGCTAGTATTTTGCTTACAGTCTAAACACCAAATACCCACATGTACACAACCAAACGACGATGACTATAAAATCCCATGGGATGTCTTAAAAGCCGAACAATTCAAATCTTACTAGATTGAAAACCAAGCAAACATAAATTCGTTAGCGAATCTAATCGATAGTGGGAGTGATATTTATATAATATCCTCACATTTTATGGATATTTTGGAAACAGGTGCTGCCCAAGTATTTTGGAAAAAGTACAAATCTTGTAATACAATACATTCGTCTGATGATAACAAAAAACCCTGGTTTAACCAAAGATGCCATTAAGCAAGATCGGAATTTAAACAATCTCGAAATATATTTCTAAAGGATAAAACCAATTCAGGTAAAAGACAGGCATTCTTACACTCAAAAACTAACAACACACGTACAAAGCGCAGAGCAAAATGTAAAATTAAGACCCACGAAAAGCAACATCTTTCGAACGTGAGTAAATCGAACCCTAAAGAGTTTTGGGGGAAAAAAGTAAATAAACAGTACAAAAAGGTACAAAACAAAGCAAATAATTTAAGTACGTCTAGACTATACGAGCACTTTAAGAACCTTTACTCAATTGAAGAAACCCCCGAAAATGCCCTACCCGAACACACCCTAAATACCCAAGATACCGAATTAAATAGAGAATTTAGCCTATAGGAAATCATTAAAGCAATACGTTCACAAAACAACAACAGAAATGGTGGTATTGATAAGCTATGTACAGAGGTTTACAAATGCGCAATCAGCGAACTAGCGCCGTTCATTCTTAAGTTATTTAATGGACTGTTCGACAATGGGGAATACCCCGAGTCATGGAGAGAGGGCATAATTGTACCTATCTTCAAAGGCGGAAACACGGAAGACGAAAAGAATTACAGAGGAATCACTTTAATTAATATCCTTCCAAAAATATATTCAACTTTACATTTAAATCGCTTGACAGAATGGTCCGAAAAAAACGAAACTATCATAAAAAATAAATTATGATCAATTTGGTTTCCAAAAGGGAAAATCAACAATAGATTGTATCTTCGTTTTTCATTCTATAATTACAAAAACACTTAGTCAAAAAATGAAATTATATTGCGCCTTCGTGGACTTTGAAGAATGTTTTCCGGTCTCTTATATCCTCAAAATCCACTAAAGTAATAAACAATTTATCGAAGTACATATATTATGCAACAAGATCACAAACTCTTTTTACGTCGAGTGTACCCTAGTAAATAGCAAATGATTGTCTCTTATATCATGTATAAAGCACGCCAAATCATAATGTATACAACACGCTATATCATAATGTATTTATTTATTTATAAGAAAGTCGTCATTGATATGTGCAACTAACTTATACATATTTTTCTTAAGATCATAGTGCCTTTAACTTTTAAAAAAGAAGCTCTAATTGATATGTGGTATAAACTATTTGTAACTCATTTTATATCTATACTGAAACATTTTGTCTCCATAAACATTGCTTTTGTTTATCTGAATTTTCTTCCGCTTAAATTCTAACCTTACAAAAAAGGTTTAAGTCTATTTTGGACCAATTTATAAAGTTGTATACGTATAGTATTTCACACAAGCATATATCTTGTAAAAATGTTTGAAGTTAGAATTCACCTACATGCAAATAAATGGTGTTGTTATTGTTGTAAATAAATATAATATGTACTATGCAAATTCTGTTTGCATGGCACTTACATCTGTAAATCCTTCTCAGATTAATGATTATAATATTTCATGTTCCTTTCACTTTTCACGCTAGAATTCTATTGTTGGCTATAAGTATGCATTGTGTTATTTCATGCCAGAATAAAGATATGTTATATGTTATATGTTATCAACAATACAGTTATCAGTCCTGCTGGGTCAAACTAGTGAAATTGCTTTTTGCATAAGCTTTTTGTGATGATCACATTCATATCTAACGGGCATAAGACTTCGATTTCTAAGTTTCATATTTAGTAAGTGTTGCCGCAATGCATTCTTCAAAAACTGCTGATATTTTTGCATAAGCAAGTTGAGCGAATTTGTTAATAAGACGAAAGTTTTCCAAAAGATCTTCGAGAAAATATCATGTACAACATGAATACCAGTGGATGTACAGCGGTACCTTAGGCAATCAAACAGCCATTGTTCACGTTAATTTCATTTGTTTGATTTTATTGATAAAAATGACATTTAAACGAATGGGCATAATCAGGCGTGTGAACGTTTTAAAGATGAAATTGTTAAATAGGCTATTAAAATAAATTTTCCAAAACTCAACTTTTGTTTAAATTACGAAATACACATATTTATTCATCCACATGGCAATTATAATATTGATCGTTTTCCCCATGATTTTACACGGTGTTTAATGTATTAAAGGAGAATGCGTTTATTTATAAACTGAGTACTTACCCATTTAGGAAATTTACTTTTTTTTCTTCTTTTTTTCGCTTTTGTAAAGGAGGTCGTAAATCGTGGCCATCTAGACTCGTTAATGCAACATATGATGTAACGCACAAATATATGTATATAATTTATATGACCAGTTTGGGACTCGAGCGACTATTTCAGTTAACGCCTATTTGACCAAAACAAATGAAGATTGCATATTCTCTTCGTAAAAATTTTGTTTAAAAAAACGCAATAACATTTGATCCTAGCTCAAATTCAATTTTCAAGTTAATGAAGCACGGTTTTTAAGTAAAACTGACCTTTCCAAAGACTATAATTATACTAATTTGGGGAGGGAGGAAAATATGCAAATACATCACTTGATTGAGTATGGATTAAACTGTTTTCCAAAGTACGTTAGTTCTTATCTTAAGACAATTTGTAATGATCACATTCATATCTAACGGGCATAAGAGTTCGATTTCTAAGTTTCATATTTAGGAAGTGTCGCCGCAATGAAATCTTCAAAAACTGCTGATATTTGGTAAACACGCATTAGTTTCCGTTTTATTCCAATCGTACAGCACATCGCATTTAAATGTTATCCCAAATGAATAATAGTCTGTCAATGAAAATTGCTTTTGTAAATAAAAAGTAAAGTATATCTTGCAAGAATTCACTAAATGAAATGAGAAAAAAATATATATAATTCGAAATTATCAGAAGTGCTCGATTTTGCGTAGAACATGTTTCGTCGATGTATCGGAAAACATTAATGTCTGCAGCCAATTGTATAAATATGGATAACTTTAGCCAATCCAATATATAACCGTTGGATATGTTATCCAGTGTTGTTATCATATTGTATAAAATTGCAAGTCGTATTGAATAACTTTATCCGAATTGGTTAAAGTTGCGCTCTTTATTCGGATAAAGCTAACCGAAGTCAAACACCTTGGCTAATTCTTATCCAGAAATTACCCAAAACGTGCACCTGTTCGGATAACTATTTTTATACGATCTGTAATCAAAAAAGATATCCTAAATTTGAAGATAACCAAAAGTTATCCCCTTGATAAGAGTTATCCATATTTATCAAACTGGCTGCCACTTATGAACTGCTCTACGTGGCATCATGATCACTTTTACATATTATATTTGGGGCATGTTCAAGAAAATGTGTCATAAATTTGAACATATCAGTGTCGTTTTTCACTTTCAAACCAACGTGAAATTAATTTTTCAAATCTGTTTTTAATTTCATTTCACAACATACTGTATATACTTTGTAAAATATTAATGAAACTTCATGTCATAACATGAAATATTTTTATTGATTTGTTCCAAAACATTTCTTAGACAAAAAAAAACTTACAAAAGCACCTCAATATTGCAATTACACAATCGCACGCGCTACCTATTCAGATCTGATACCTTTTCTGATTGGTCAGCTATGACGTCATAGTACGTCATAGCTATCGCGTGTAAACGTCATAGCTATCGAGTGTGCACGTCATAGATATATAGATTTATTTCAGTATAATGATACAACATGATAAAACATATCTAAATACATGATAAAATAGTAAAACAATAAACATGTATAAGAAATGAAACCATGCCAATAACATTATACCAAGGATTACACAAAAAAGAGAGCTTAATCTCTTATTTCCATTGTGGTCCTTGGATATTGATGGTAGTGACATAGAGAGGCATGAGATAAATATCAGAGATTTTAGCTATAAAAGACAATTATTTGTAAAAAGGTAGATATATTTACATGTGGATCAATTAAAAACTAACTATATAGATCTAAAAGAATGATTACATATTAAGAAGATGAGTTTTAACTGACAACTTAAAATTAGCTATACTTGTAATATTCCTTAAGGAGAAAGGTAGTTTGTTCCACAGAACACAAGCATTATATGCAAAAGATTTAGCACCAAAACCTTTAACTTTGGGTAAAATATAGCACCCACTTTCACTTGACCTAGCCTTGTATGAATGAAGAGTGTCAAAGGGAACAAAGTTGATTAGATGATGATTAGATAGCAGGAAATCGCATCATTTTAAGGTGCCATTTCAAAAAAAAATCGACGACGGAAGGGGACACCCCTCCCGCACCCTCCCCTGTTGAGCCCCCCCTCTGAAAATTTTCTGGATACGCCTCTGCTATCGTCATACAAACAGTTAAGGTCGCACTACAAACAAAGGAAAAAGTGCGGGGATATCTCACTTTATATCTGTCTGTCGGTCGACCGCCTAGTCGGACTGTTGAGTTGTCGGTCGGTCTGTCAGTAGATCATTTCGATTTCGCACGATATCTAGAGAAAACTTTGACCTATGTGTAAATATTTTGAATGTACTACTTTAAAAGAAAGTAAATAACCAATATGTTAGGTCTACATGTCAAATATCAAGATGCGTGGAACACGAATTCAATTATGGACGATATATACAGCACGTTTGCACTAACGATCATCATTTTGTAATGCTGGTTACTCAAAAGATAACGAATAGCCTTTAACCCGTTGCATGCTGGGAAATTTGTCGTCTGCTTAAATTGTGCTGAATTAGCATTTTCTTCGATTTTGTTTCAAAGAATACTATCAGAATAGCAAACAGTTTGGATCCAGATGAGACGCCACGTTATGTGGCGTCTCATCTGGATCCAAACTGTTTGCAAAGGCCTTCAAAATTGGGTTCCCGCACTAAAAGATTTAATGTTACTTTTGTTGAGCATTAAAGCCATGGGGATTTGACACATTAAAACTGTTTCCTGCATACACGTTTCCGAATGATATCAATCGACCGTTTTGTTCAACTATCAACGAAGTTGGTATTTTGGTTTCTTGTGAGGAGAAGAAATCCCCTTACACATTCAGCTCAACCAGTCACAGGTTGATCAAATGAAAACATTTTCCACACAATTTCTTGATAACTCACGTACAATGTGTTGTGCAAGTCAATATATGTGTTATTGTTTGTTCACAAATTTAAATTATTTCCCTACCATGTGTAAATATGCACATGCAATATTTAAAGACATGTACCTATTAGTGACTCGAATGCATTTCGGGTTTTGTTATACATGCGTTACAACAAATTAATGTCAAATCTTGCATGGTGTATGTATATACAGATGAATATATCGAGAATGCTCTAGCGATCATCTTATTATTTGTATGCAAATCGTATATTGCAAACCGTGTTCTTCGAAAGAGATACACAAAAAAGTGTATCAAAAACACTCGATTGGTCATTGTCGTCTCGGGTACTACTTAACTGTACCAGTGGGTACTCATAAGTATACTTAAATGTACTCCGGGTACGGAAAATATACTTAAACGTACCCGGTCAATTATGACTGTGCCCGAGTTTTATTCCGGCCCAAAAGCCGATGTCGTTAAACGCGTTACGGGATACGAAACAAAATTCTTTTTTTACAAAACCTGCCACAACATACTTTTTGAAAATGAGTTTCGATATCGATAATATAGATGCCATTTTACAGGATATTGACAAACATATAAACATAATTAATTTGAAATAAATCGCCGACAATGCCCAATTTAGCGTTAAAGTTCCTGGGTACCTTTTAGTATATTTCCGTACTCGAGGTATATTTAAGTATACCTAAGAGTACCCGGGGAGCATTTAAGTAGTACCCGAGCTGACCGTGACCAATCGAGCCCAAAATAACCTTGCTGCAGTCGAGACACACTCATTCTGCCCTGCCACTTGAAATATTTGCATTGCTGATTAAAATAAAAATTAGTATCGTTGTCAAAAACTGAATAGGGAAAAATTATGTGTTAATTGTATTAACTTATTAGAGTTATGATATCGGTTATGCTTTTCGCGACATTTAACTTATTTGTTATTTTTTACAATTAATAGTGATAATTTATTTGGTATGTTTAATTTTAATTCTGATTTTTTTACAATATATGCTAAATCTGAAACGTTAAAGGTCACCGTGGCGTAGTGAATGTGATGTCTGCCTAGCGACCGGGAAGTCACAGGTTCGATCCCCACCGTGGGAGCATTCTTTATATCTCCACAAAGACACCAAGTACTGGTTCTAGTCTCTGGAAACGCACTCGAGAGCGTTTCAAATATGCCTTAGGTGTGATGCACTCTAGCTTAAATAAATAGGTTTAAACTAAATCTTAAACATCATGTCAACACAATTCTACCCTGAAGATTTTTATAGTTCACAAAACGTGTAAACTTTCACGTTTGCTTGAAGGGGCATTTTCACAGATTTTGGTATGAATTAAAGTTTGTCATTAAATGCTTTATATTGATATTTTAAACATTGGACCTAAAGATCTCTAACAAAAAAACGCAAGAATACAATTAAAAAAAGAAAAAAAACTAACTAATCCTCAACTAGGCTCAAACCACTGACCACTGGAGTCCTGGATTAAAACGTCTTCCGCTTAGACCACTCGGCCATAAGTGCTCATACTATGAGCGGATGTGTTTTGTTTTCTTCATTTAAGCAATCTTCGTAGTATCCCAAAATAAAACGACAACAACAGAACTTTCCAAATTATTCAATCGTTTCGCGTCGCACGACGCTTTGTAATTTTCAGGTTTTCAAATCATCCAATGATGCGTATAATAGATAGTTAAGAGCATGGTAAATGGTCAGTATTACTATTTCCTAAAAAAATATCATTAAAAAAAACACGAAAATTTGCGAATCTGAAACAACTTTTTATAATTTTGTCAATTTACCAAAACGTGAAATCTGTTGGACGGCCCCTTTAATGCGTGTTCTGTTTAAATTGACTAAATAACAAAATATGGGACGAAATGAATCGGAGAACGTTCCAAAGAGTTACTAAGTCTTTACCACGAGCAGCTATATCGTAATTACGACCTACTAAGTCGTTCCCACGACTTCATAACTAGTGAAAAGAATCTAGTTATCTCGTTCCCAGGATTCAAACATGCAATTTTCGCAAAATTCGCATCGAGTTTTTGTACGTTGGATCAGGTATAACATGATTATGTTCTGTTTATGTCTTTCGCAAAACTGCGTATCTCGTTCCGGGACTAAACAAGTCAGGAAAACGAGATAAATTACTCATGGTAACGAGTAAGTATGCCACTTGAAAAGTGAGTATGATACGCGTTCTGAGAAAACGGGGTTTAATGCATGTGCGTAAAGTGTCATCCCAGATTAGCCCGTGCAGTCCGCACAGGCTAATCAGGGCCGACACTTTCCGTTTGTATGGTACTTTTCGTTTAAAGGAAGTCTCTTCTACACGAACATCGAGTTAAGACGGAAAGTGTCGTCTCTGATTAGCCTGTGCGAACTGCAAAGGCTAATCTGGAACGACACTTTACGCACATGCATTAAGCCCAGTTTTCTCAGAACGCGAATCATATTTTTTTTGAGCGATCATGTAACTAAGGAAACGTTATATCTAACTCTCGGGAACGAAATATTTATCCCGTTAAACGACTTAGTAAGTCGTGAAACTTGTAAGTCGTGGAAACGAGCTTATAAGTCTAGTTATTGATATTAATAACTCGAGTGGATGAATAAGAACGTCATTGGCACAACATAATCAATCAATACAATAAATGTTATTTAATACATGTTTCAAAAATGCTGACAAAAGGGAGGGTAAACTTATTTCGATTGACGATAACCGAATGCAGTTTTAAGATGGCGCTTATAAACATAATAACGATAACAAAATATATTTAAAAAAAGAGTAAAACTCAAGACAAAATCACGTCATTTGCTGCTTTTATTGAAAATGGCGTAAAGTGAAGTCTCCTTCATCGTCATAAGTGTTAATGGACAGGTCACATGTTGATAAAATTTACAAACAGGAAGTCTTTAAATGAAATAAAAAAATGTAAATGTGGCTTAGCTGACAACAATCAAAATGGAAGAACAATCAGACAGTATCCGCGTTATATTCTTTAAACAAGAACAAAAGGAAGGAATAAAGTAAACTTGCAATTGATAATCGATATTTAAATAGTAATAGCGATGTATATCTCGATATAAGATTTCGATATATGATAGTCTTTCTTTATAAAGTATTGCATGGTCATTAAGCAAGTGACAAGGCAATTTATATTGATATAGAATAGTTATGGGGTTATTTTTAAATGTCGATGGAATAAGATCCAGTTCTTAATGGAAAAATATCCGTGCTATCGGTGTACGTCTTTCAAAGTGCTCAATCTATCATATGTTCAAGAATATATCGTTGGTGTTATCCGTGTATGTATAGTAACTCTTCTACGACACTGAATAATGACGTCGTGCACAGGCTGATGATGTTCGCCATGATGACATTCGCGTTGATATTAATGTTGATGATGACGTGACACGTGACCTCTGTGGATAGCGGCTCGAAGGAGGGCATGCGCACTTTACTGTACTTCAAATTGAACGACTCGTCTTATGAACCGCGCGTCAGGCCCATCAAAGACAGTGGTTTTAAACTGAATGTAAGAATGGCAAAAGTGCTCTGGAGTTGTTCAATTGTTAAAACCTTACGTAACGAGGGGAAATATTCGCTTTGTTTATCGTGCAGTTTATTACATATATATTCCTTATTACGACATGTTTAGCAATATTAAAAGAAGTATACGAGCATTGAGTTTGTCTCATTTTAAGATTTTATAAACAGATCGCCACCCATTTTAGGTCACCATCGACATGTTCCTTGTGGCCGTCAATAACGTGGATAAGGTGGAACAAATGATCACGTCGACGTCATTCATGAAGATCACGTGGTTGGATATGTTCATGACATGGACGCCTGCGAATTTCAGTGGGATCTCAATCATCGAGTGGGATCACGAGCATCGAGGTTCCCCAAAATGCTATTTGGAAACCAGGTTTAGCTTTAGCAAATGCATATGCAACGATAACCGGACTTGGTACCCCGTTAATGTACCTCACAATAACTTACGAAGGTCAAATCACATGACGACCGTATCAGGTTTTCAAAAGCACGTGCACGCTTGATATGACGTATTTCCCGTTCGACACGCAGACATGCGACATTCAGCTGGCCACTTGGTCCAGCACAAAGGATCACATATATATACAGCCTGGTGAAGACGGCTTCAATATCGAATACTTCGAGACTAATGCGAACTGGGACCTCTTGAGCGTTTCCACGTTTGATTCCAGTGATAAAAAGACATCAGCACTTTCTTTCCAACTCGTACTGAAGAGAAAACCCGTGTATTTCCTGGTAAATTTCACCATTCCGATCGTCCTGTTGTCTGTCTTGAACATGTTTGTGTTCGCGCTGCCCTGTGAGAGCGGGTAGAAGAGCGGCTACGCCATGGTGCTCTTCCTCTCTCTCGCCATCTTCCTGCTCGTTATCACTATGGTGATGCCGGAAGGGATGACGTCGATTCCAGTGATGAGTGTCTACCTGCTGCTCGAGTGCATGATCAGTACCGTGATCATGCTTATCACCATTGTCCAGCTACGCCTTCATAATCAAGGCGATGATACGCCATTGAATCCGTCTCTGAAAACCTTCACTAAAACTGTCACCAATTTTAGGAACAAATTGTTTTGCTCATCAAATGACGATAGCCGAGGAAGAAGAAAACAATCAGCGCGTAATACCGATAGCCGGGCGACTTCAGTAATGTTCGAAAGAAGGGCAGCTTATCTCAGATCAACACAAAGGGTGCCTACTACCAGATCCACACAAAGTCTGACTTCTCCAACGGCATTACCACATGCCTACAACGATGTCACGTCCGATAAAAACGCAAGAAGTCAGTCCGCGTTCGTAGGCAGTAGCATTCCGACACGAGTCGAAAATGAGGAACAAGAATTAAAATCTCAATAGATATGCGAATAGAGATGTCGACCGTTTCTAGAAGCAGACAGAAAACAGCGTGGACACTTTTGGACATTCTTGGTAAGAATTTCAAAGTGGAACCCGATGAATTTTTCACCCACCCTCCACCCATGAAGCCCTTCTACAAGGTCGTTCGAGGCCTGAACGGTAACATTCTGTCGGTCCCTCCCGTTCCTGACCATATAAATCAACCCATCGGTATCGGCCTGCGCTACGAGGGCGATCCTCCTACCGGTATTCAATCCCCGACCTACGCGGCGGAAATGCAGTTTGACAGATCACCAACGCATAGCAACGCCGATATCGAGCCTGGGGAATCTGATGAATACTTCACCCAACCTCCACCGATGAAGGCCTTCAACAAAACGATAATGCGAGACCTGAGCAACGATATTACTCCGTTCGAAAACGTATCTGACAATATGAGTAACCCCATATATGTGCGATCCTCTTTCTACCCGGCGGATATGCAGTCCGACTTATCGCCAACGCCTTGCGACGAGGAACCAGAGCGTGAAGACCCTGATGACTTATTTACTCATCCTCCATCCATGAAGGTTTTCAATACAAAGATCATGCGAGACCTGAGCGATGACATTCTGTCGGACCCTGCCGTATCTGAAAATATTAATCACCTTATCGGCATCGGCCTGTGCTCTGAGGGCGATTCTCGTAGGGAAGTGCGATCCCCGATCTTCGCGGCGGAAATGCAGTCTGACAGATCACCAATGCCAACGTCTAGCGATGCCAGGTTCGAGGCTGAAGAACAACCGAATGAAATAGACTGGCCCGACGATGTATTGGCTTTGGACAATCTGTTTTTGTTGTATTTTTTATCCTTAACGTCCTAGTCATTTTTCTAGCATTCGCTAAAAGTGGATCTGGGTAAAATGTTATGTATCTTATTTGTAACGTGTTTTTCTCCCCCTTTTTGCCATACCGGTATGTATGAACAAACATAACAGCATAATGCTATACCGGAGCGTGATAGCATATTTTACGTTTTGTATGATCTTCGCGGGAAATCGAAAACATGTGCAAGTTTTCCTCGTTTTTAGTTGAGGTATGATAAGATTTTGTTTAATGTATTATTTCGAAGCAAGTGTCCGCTTTTGTAGATTAACCGAAATCCCCGTTATAGAACTTTATGTCAGAAAAGGACACATTTTATTTTGGGAAGCTTTTTTCCATTATAAATATTGATAAATGTTACAGATTTACAAGTATTTGTAATGCATTGGGTATTATGGTTCCCGCTGTGATGACGTGACCGAAATCCCAGTTATGTATCATTATGTTGTATGTAAAAAAAGTGAAAACAATATGTTAATATTTCCGTAAAGTAGAAGTGTTTATTATTACTAACTTCACAAACACACGTGGTTACGTGGGGGTGCCGGTACCAGCGCGAACGTCTGCTATTAACAGCCTCAATAGACAGCATTACCAAAATCCCCTTTATAGACCATTTATTTATTTTTATTATATGTCCAATTGAGAATTGTTTTGCACTGACAATCATATTAATTGATAAATGTCCAATAAGCAACGTTAAATATTGCCCGATTGTTATAAATGTGATAATAATATCGAAATCATAGTTCTTAAACGCTTTGACGTGTCAGATACGTGTGAAAGCAATGCTGTTGGTGTTTATTTACGCAAATTATAATGGTAAATACCTGCGATATTTACAACTAATACCACCGATGCATGTGGGGGATTTCGGTAACCGCGCAAGCGTCCGAGAGCGTGTTAAACTTACCAAAATGATATACAGATAACATATTTAATTTTAAAAAATAATCGGATTTGCATAGTCATAGCAACTAAATTGTACAGATTATACAAAACCCTTTTACCAGTGTTATACGGGATTAAAAGATAATCAAAATCATCCGGAATATCGCGTAACCGATAACCATAGACGCCACTTGCGTGCTGGTCTGTCGAGGTAATCTCACCGCTAGGCCATGTAAATGTCTTCATGGCGAGAATAGTTACATTATTTAATTTTGTTTATTTAAAATATACTCAAAAGAGAATAAGCATTCATTAAACTTCCTGTTACTATTCTGGTTTCAATACAAATTATATTGCTTAAAAAGTTGAGTGGTTATTTCAACTATAATTTATATTGAAAATGTAACGCTTGGTTGTAAGATGTTCCCGATATGATGCGTCAACTGAAACCTTATATTACATTTGTTAATTTTGTTCTTGGTTTCGAACCCAGACGAAAAGTTGGAATTTTAACAATACGATAGTGCAAATATGACAACAATATTGTGTCCTGGATGTGTTTAATCCTAAACATAATATTATGTTTGTGACTCATCAGCTTCAATGACAGCTGCACTAAAGAATTGCTTTGCAGATAACATGCTCAAATTTGTGTCCAACTTTCTTATGTATAAATCAATGTGCAATATATTTATATGAGAACTTGATAGTTTGATATTTTTAAAGGAGCATTACAAGTGATCGGCGCAGGTGTGATGTACTAGGAGTGATCGGTGCAGGTGTGATGCACTAGGAGTGTTCGGCGCAGGTGTGATGTACTAGGAGTGATCGGCGCAGGTGTGATGCACTAGGAGTGTTCGGCGCAGGTGTGATGCACTGGGAGTGATCGGCGTAGGTGTGATGTACTAGGAGTGATCGGCGCAGGTGTGATGCACTAGGAGTGTTCGGCGCAGGTGTGATGTACTAGGAGTGATCGGCGCAGGTGTGATGCACTGGGAGTGATCGGCGCAGGTGTGATGCACTGGGAGTGATCGGCGCAGGTGTGAGGTACTAGGAGTGATCGATGCAGGTGTGATGTACTAGGAGTGTTCGGCGCAGGTGTGATGTACTAGGAGTGATCGGCGCAGGTGTGATGCACTGGGAGTGATCGGCGCAGGTGTGATGCACTGGGAGTGATCGGCGCAGGTGTAATGCACTGGGAGTGATCGGCGCAGGTGTGATGCACTAGGAGTGATCGGCGCAGGTGTGATGTACTAGGAGTGATCGGCGCAGGTGTGATGCACGGTGAGTGTTCGGCGCAGGTGTGATGCACTGGGAGTGATCGGCGCAGGTGTGATGCACTGGGAGTGATCGGCGCAGGTGTGATGCACTGGGAGTGATCGGCGCAGATGTGATGCACTAGGAGTGATCGGCGCAGGTGTGATGTACTAGGAGTGATCGGCGAAGGCGTGATGCACTGTGAGTATTCGGCGCAGGTGTGATGCACTGGGAGTGATCGGCGCAGGTGTGATGTACTAGGAGTAATCGATGCAGGTGTGATGAACTAGGAGTGTTCGGCGCAGGTGTGATGTACTAGGAGTGATCGGCGCAGGTGTGATGCACGTGGCGTGATCGGCGCAGGTGTGATGCACTGGGAGTGATCGGAGCAGGTGTGATGCACTGGGAGTGATCGGCGCAGGTGTGAGGTACTAGGAGTGATCGGCGCAGGTGTGATGCACTAGGAGTGTTCGGCGCAGGTGTGATGTACTAGGAGTGATCGGCGAAGGTGTGATGCACTGGGAGTGATCGGCGCAGGTGTGAGGTACTAGGAGTGATCGATGCAGGTGTGATGTACTAGAAGTGTTCGGCGCAGGTGTGATGTACTAGGAGTGATCGACGCAGGTGTAATGCACTGGGAGTGATCGGCGCAGGTGTGAGGTACTAGGAGTGATCGGCGCAGGTGTGAGGTACTAGGAGTGATCGATGCAGGTGTGATGTACTAGGAGTGATCGGCGCAGGTATGAGGTACTAGGAGTGATCGATGCAGGTGTGAGGTACTAGGAGTGATCGATGCAGGTGTGATGTAATAGGAGTGATCGATGCAGGTGTGATGTACTAGGAGTGATCGATGCAGGTGTGATGTACTAGGAGTGATTGATGCAGGTGTGATGTACTAGGAGTGATCGGCGTAGGTGTGAGGTACTAGGAATGATCGATGCAGGTGTGAGGTACTAGGAGTGATCGATGCAGGTGTGATGTACTGGGAGTGATCGGCGCAGGTGTGATGTACTAGGAGTGATCGATGCAGGTGTGAGGTACTAGGAATGATCGATGCAGGTGTGATGTACTAGGAGTGATCGATGCAGGTGTGATGTACTAGGAGTGATCGGCGCTGGTGTTATGCACTAGGAGAGTTCGGCGCAGGTGTGATGTACTAGGAGTGATCGGCGCAGGTGTGATGCACTGGGAGTGATCGGCGCAGGTGTGAGGTACTAGGAGTGATCGATGCAGGTGTGATGTACTAGGAGTGATCGATGCAGGTGTGATGTACTAGGAGTGATCGGCGCAGGTGTGAGATACTAGGAGTGATCGATGCAGGTGTGAGGTACTAGGAGTGATCGGCGCAGGTGTGATGCACTGGGAGTGATCGGCGCAGGTGTGATGTACTAGGAGTGATCGGCGCAGGTGTGATGCACTGGGAGTGATCGGCGCAGTTGTGATGCACTGGGAGTGATCGGCGCAGGTGTGATGCACAAGTAGTGTTCGGCGCAGGTGTGATGTACTAGGTGTGATCGGCGCAGGTGTGATGCACTGGGAGTGTTCGGCGCAGGTGTGAGGTACTAGGAGTGATCGATGCAAATGTGATGTACTAGGAGTGTTCGGCGCAGGTGTGATGCACTAGGAGTGATCGGCGCAGGTGTGATGCACTAGGAGTGATCGATGCAAGTGTGATGTACTAGGAGTGATCGATGCAGGTGTGATGTACTAGGAGTGATCGATGCAGGTGTGATGTACTAGGAGTGATCGATGCAGGTGTGATGTACTAGGAGTGATCGATGCAGGTGTGAGGTACTAGGAGTGATCGATGCAGGTGTGATGTACTAGGTTTGATCGATGCAGGTGTGATGTACTAGGAGTGATCGATGCAGGTGTGATGCACTTGGAGTGATCGGCGCAGGTGTGAGGTACTAGGAGTGATCGATGCAGGTGTGATGTACTAGGAGTGATCGATGCAGGTGTGATGTACTAGGAGTGATCGGCGCAGGTGTGATGCACTGGGAGTGATCGGCGCAGGTGTGAGGTACTAGGAGTGATCGATGCAGGTGTGATGTACTAGGAGTGATCGGCGCAGGTGTGAGGTACTAGGAGTGATCGATGCAGGTGTGATTTACTAGGAGTGATCGGTGCAGGTGTGATGTACTAGGTGTGATCGGCGCAGGTGTGAGGTACTAGGAGTGATCGATGCAGGTGTGATGTACTAGGAGTGATCGATGCAGGTGTGATGTACTAGGAGTGATCGATGCAGGTGTGATGTACTAGGAGTGATCGATGCAGGTGTGATGTACTAGGAGTGATCGGCGCAGGTGTGAGGTACTAGGTGTGATCGATGCAGGTGTGATGTACTAGGAGTGATCGGCGCAGGTGTGAGGTACTAGGAGTGATCGATGCAGGTGTGATGTACTAGGAGTGATCGATGCAGGCGTGATGTACTAGGAGTGATCGGCGCAGGTGTGAGGTACTAGGAGTGATCGATGCAGGTGTGAGGTACTAGGAGTGATCGGCGCAGGTGTGAGGTACTAGGAGTGATCGATGCAGGTGTGATGTACTAGGAGTGATCGATGCAGGTGTGATGTACTAGGAGTGATCGATGCAGATGTGAGGTACTAAGAGTGATCGATGCAGGTGTGATGTACTAGGAGTGATCGACGCAGGTGTGATGTACTAGGAGTGATCGGCGCAGGTGTGATGTACTAGGAGTGATCGATGCATGTGTGAGGTACTAGGAGTGATCGATGCAGGTGTGATGTACTAGAAGTGATCGGCGCAGGTTTGAGGTACTAGGAGTGATCGATGCAGGTGTGATGTACTAGAAGTGATCGATGCAGGTGTGATGTACTAGAAGTGATCGACGCAGGTGTGAGGTAATAGGAGTGATCGATGCAGGTGTGAGGTACTAGGAGTGATCGATGAAGATGTGATGTACTAGGACTGATCGATGCAGGTGTGATGTACTAAGAGTGATCGATGCAGGTGTGATGTACTAGGAGTGATCGATGCAGATATGATGTACTAGGAGTGATCGACGCAGGTGTGAGGTACTAAGAGTGATCGGCGCATGTGTGATGTACTAAGAGTGATCGATGCAGGTGTGATGTACTAGGATTGATCGACGCAGGTGTGAGGTACTAAGAGTGCTCGATGCAGGTGTGAAGTACTAGCAGTGATCGGCGCAGGTGTGAGGTACTAAGAGTGATCGACGCAGGTGTGAGGTACTAAGAGTGATCGACGCAGGTGTGAGGTGCTAACACAAACACGCATAGAAAGGTTCTGTTTTGTCGATCGCAAACTAGAGACGATTTTTTCTGCTTTGTTCTATACCCATCATAAAAATGCTCACAGTAGCAAATTTGTCGGACTTTTGTAGATTGATTAACTGTTCGTGAGTCATTGTACTTTTAGTGGGGACGCAAATTTATCTGCACGAGTCATAGCGAACTAACTCGGCATTAGCTGCTCCCCCTCCCCTCATCTGCACACCACTCCCCAAGCTGCTAAAACCCTACCGACCCCCCCCCCCCCCCCAAAAAAAAAATAATCCATTTTTGTGTACACAATAACTTAACAACAAGCAATGAGTCGATTTTTAAACATTTGTTTTTTATATATTCTATATAAAATGTTCACAATTACACTAAAAGAACCCTTTAAATTATAACTGTCCCTCAAAATCCAATCTGTTGCGAGAATCTGCTTTCGAACTATTCTACGGAAAGTATTCACCCACGGCGCACCATATTTGACGTGGAAATGGTTTACAACAAAGCTGAGTTCTCATGGGTTCGAATTGGTTGTTGAACTGACCTGTCTTTGATTGCAGACCGAAAGTTAACTTAGTTTAATTTTGAATTACAATGTGAATTACTGTGAAACCGAATTATGGATGTTTGCAACGTATTTTCATGGTAGCCAGATCAACGCTCAAATGTTTCTGCAGGTTTGAGGGTTTATGACCGTTTAACGGTAGACTTTTGACAGGCATTGATTTATTCTTTTAATATGGAGTATCCTGCGTTGTTTTGATACCAAGGTTTTGCACATCGGTTAAACAATGATGGAGAAGTGAGCTCCGGTAATTGGCCGGTGTGCCGAGATCAGGATTTTAACCAATTTAAGCCTAGTGGACTCTTCCATCCTTCTAAATTGGATCAATGTATTTCCAAAATTAGGGATGTTTAGTATATGTATTTCTATATTTAGAATATTTCTTACAGAAATTCCTTTAAGCAAACAGCGCAGACCCAAATGAGGTCTCATCTGTGTCTGCGCTGTTTGCCCAGGCCTTTTTTCTAGACGCTATGCATAAATGGGTTAAGGGTAGGATAACTAAACAAAAAATAAGTCAAATTTATTTTTACTTTATGTTTAGTGTGTATAACAAATGGACGTTTCTAGGAGATTCGGGAAAGTTGTAACAACTGGGGAAGGGCAGTTAATGTTTAATCTATTCGCCGTCAATTTGTCTACATCCGGTGCTTAAAAGTATGTGTTTAACATGTTTAATAAAAGAATGCTCGATCTGGGTTTGCTCTTGATGCAACAGGATTCTTATAAATTGTAGGGTGACACGCCCTTGAGTCGAACAGGTTAGCGATTCAACTTTATGAGCCTAATTCTGAGAAAACTGGGCTAAACGCATGTGCGTAAAGTGTCATCTCAGATTAGCCTGTGCAGTCCGCACAGTCTAATCAGGGACGACACTTTCCACTTTTATGGTACTTTTCGTTCAAAGGATGTACCTTCTACACGAAAATCCAGTTAAGGCGGAAAGTGTCGACTTCACAGGCTAATCTGGAATGACACTTTACGCACAAGCATTATGCCCAGTTTTCTCAGAACGCGACTCCTACAATAACACGCTCATGTTTCAAAGTTGGGACACATCTTCTGCAAGCTTTAATTATCATATATCATAATAACATTCTTTAATCAAAGAACTTTTTGTTACCCAGCTTAATTTCGTTGAAAATAACGGATTATGTATGCCGACAGAAATCGCACATGAGTCGAACACACTCGCCTTGAAGACCTTCACATATCCGTCCCTAGCACTGACTCGGTTAAACATTCCAAACATGCATGACCTTTTAACAATCACAGTAACCAGGGTGTGGAATCAACGGAGTTTTCAGGGGTTTACACACGGGCTGGACAGAATTTAATCACGCCGTTAAGAACTTAATTTTTTCAAAAATTTATTGTACATAAAAGACAGTTTTTCTTGCAATTTGTGTCGATATCTTAAGGTATAAGAGTAAATCCTTGAATACGGCTGAAATCGGTGACAAAATTTCACGTAGCGTAAAACATGACCGTAAATGCAGTAAAATGTAATTTTGGAACAGGAACACATGCTTATAAAAAAAAAATAAAGTAATTCTGATGTAGTTTACATTTCCATATTAAAGCAGCATAAAAAGTTGTCTTTTATGCACCAGTTGAACTTCTCACGAAAACTTGTTTTAAAAGGTTATTTGAAATAAAGCACCACGTACCGTCGTTAAAATCCAATAAAGTTTAAAAGTGGAACCCCAAATAGTCACGTGATCCTGCAGCCTGGTAACTGTACTGTTTTGACTTTGCAAATAATAACTATGTCAGCATTTTAACGAATAAACGTGTGTTTAAATACCTCAAATTACATAGTCACTTTTAGTGTCCATTTGAACATAACAAAATGGTATCAGTTGTTGCACTGGATCGACAAAGAAAAGAAATCAAATACACAGAGAAAACGTGTTCAATGGTACGCAATAATTTACAGCACTGGTGTTGTTAATTGTACCATGTTTGAAACGTCATCGCTAAAGTTGGCTGGAAAAAATCGAAACCTATTACGTGAAAAACTGATACATTTCTAAGCCAATTGAGTCGCGTTCTTAGAAAACTGGGCATAATGCATGTGCATAAAGTGTCGTCCCAGATTAGCCTGTGCAGTCCACACAGGCTAATCAGGGACGACACTTTCCGCTTTTATGGTATTTTTAGTTTCGTGGAAGTCCCTCCTTACCGAAAATCAAGGTTAGGCGGAAAGTATCGTGCCTTATTAGCCTGTGCGGACTGCACAGACTAATCTGGGACGACACTTTGCGCACATGCATTAAGCCCAGTTTTCTCAGAACAAGACTCAATGAATAAATTACTTGGGCGTATATACAATTCAACTTGTTTAGTAGTGCGTGAAATAAAATGTACTTATTAATTTCAATGAGTATGCATTGAAAACGTTATCTAAGCCATCGTAAAAACTACTAACAAATAATGGAAGTAACTTTGCACCAAGTAAAACCGCTCATTAACCTGTAATCGATACTCGATAAACAGAAGTTTAAAACAATGGTTTCTGTACTTCAAATAACACCTCTATTGTATATATGATATCTATGTGTCGTATTAACGAGCGATTTGCTTTCTATAGCATTGCACGGTGTTTAAGCAAGGGATCTACAATATATACTTCTATATATTGAAAGAGCTTAAAAGATCTTTACATTAAAATAAAGGGATACAATAGTAGGTAATTTGGCTATAAGGACAACTAAAAACGGTATTAATGTTAAATGGTTATAGTTCGAGACTTTATTTTTTTTATCGTGTATTCACCTTTATAATTGTGAGTGGTTAATAACATAGAATTAAACACTTCAATTACCTATACGGTTTATATGGATAAGTTTATTGTTAATAACTAAAATCTAATTTCTGCATCCGTTTAAAGATTAAACATCGAGAAGGAAGAAGGATATGCGCTAAATCCGTGTGTTTTTTAGTAATATTACCAAATCTTGACGAATGAGAACGATTGCGTCACAAACCTCGGTTGTCGCCATGACGTCATGCACGCTGATATTCCTTTTGCTGATGATGTGTCACATGACAACTGTAGAAGGTGGCTCGAAGGAGGACATGCGCACTCTTCTATTCTCGAAACTAAACGATTCCTCCTACACTCCTCGCGTGAGGCCCGTCAAAGACAGCGGTTCTGAACTGAATGTAAGGATGGTAAAAACAATATTCTGCAATAAGTTTTTTTATTAAATCTTTAGTTACAAAGGAAAAATGTACAATACTTTATTAATTGTGTAGTTGTGGTTGGTTTCTTTAATAGTTATTAATAAGAACAAATTATAATTGAAATTCAAATGTAGATGCAGTTTAGAAGCATTCATATAACAAACGATTTGACGTGATTGTTATATGTTTAATTATCTTATATTACTGTGTATGCATATACATTAATTGTTCTTTTATGTCGGCATGTTTAAGGAAATGAGATATTTGATATATTTTATTATAATGCAAACGCTTCTGCCAAATAATACATAAAACATACATTTAATGACTGTGTTGCTTTAATTGTATACTTGTTTTGTAGCGTAGTATGACACGTATTGCAATTTATTTTTTGTAATTGACTTCGTCTCACTTTAAGCAAGCTTTTATAAATAGATCGTTACTCATTTCAGGTCAGCATCGACATGTTCCTTGTGGCTGTCAACAACGTAGATGAAGTGGAACAAATGATCACGTCGACGTCATTCATGAAGATCACGTGGTTGGATATGTTCATGACATGGGCGCCTGCGAATTTCAGTGGGATCTCAAGCATCGAGATTCCCCAAGATGCTATTTGGAAACCAGATTTAGCTTTGGCAAATGCATATGCAACGATAACCGGCCTTGGTGACCCGTTCATTTACCTGACTATTACGAACGATGGTCAAATCACGTGGCGCCCGTATCAGGTTTTCAAAAGCACATGCACGCTTGATATGACGTATTTCCCGTTCGACACGCAGACATGCGACATTCAGCTTGCCACTTGGTCCAGCACAAAGGATCAAATCAATATACAGCCTGGCGAATACGGCTTCAATACCGATAACTTCGAGACTAATGCGAACTGGGACCTCTTGAGCGTTTCCACGTTTGATTCCAGTGACAAAAAGACATCAGCACTTTCTTTCCGTCTCGTACTGAAGAGAAAACCCGTGTATTTCATGGTTAATTTTATCATTCCGATCGTCCTGTTGTCCGTCTTAAACACGTTCGTATTCGCGCTTCCCTGTGAGAGCGGGGAGAAGAGCGGCTATGCCATGGTGCTCTTCCTCTCCTTCGCCATCTTCCTGCTCGTTATCACCGTGGTGATGCCGGAAGGGATGACGTCAATTCCAGTAATGAGCGTTTACCTGCTGCTCGAATGCATGATCAGTACCGTGATAGTGCTTATCACCATGATCCAGCTGCGCCTTCACAATCAAGGCGACGATTCGCCATTGAATCCGCCTCTAAAGTCCTTCACCAAATCAATCTTCAATTTAAAGAACAAAGTTCTATGCTCATCAAATGACGATAGCCGAGTTAGAAGAACACAATCAGCGCTCAATACCGATAGCCGGGCGACTTCAGTAATGTCTGTAGGAAGGGAAATATCAACACGTCGGTTCACTACTACAAGGTCCACACGAAGGCTAACGCCACCAACGTCTCCACCGCCAGCCTATCAAGAAGTCGCGTCCGCTCAAGACGCAATAAGCCAGTCGGTTTTAGTACGCCAGAGCAATCTGAGACGGGTCGAAAACACGGAGGAGGAACAAGAAAAACAGTCCCAATATAAATGCCAGTCGTGTCTGTCAATTATAAGTTCAATTTTCAAGACGAGGACAAATGTTTCCCAAATAGAGATGTCGACACTATCTAAAACCAGCCAGAAAACAGCGTGGACACTTGCGAACATTCTCGGCAAGAATAACAAAGTGGAACCTGATGAATTCTTCGCCGATCCTCCACCCATGGAAGCTTTCTATAAGAAGGGTATGCGAGACCTGAGCGATGACATTCTGTCGGTCCCTCCTGTATCTACACATATGAATCACCCAATCGGCATCGGCCTGCGCTCCGAGGGCGACCCTCCTATGATAGTGCGATCCCCGATCTACGCGGCGGAAATGCAGCCCGACAGATCTCCAACCCCAACTCCTAGCGAGCCCGGACCCGAGCCTGAACAACGTCCGAAAGAAATAGACTGGCCTGACTTTGTATTGGCTTTGGACAATCTATTTTTTGCTATATTTTTTATCCTGAACATCATAGCCATTATTCTTGCATTCGCTATAAGTGGATCTGGGTAAAATAATGAACCTTATTTTTAACTTGATTTCTCGTTGTTGTTTTGTTTTAAAAGCCGGTATGTCTAAACAGAAACACCATAATGTTATACCGGAGCGGGATATCATATTTGACGTGAGCATAGCTTTCGCGAGTTATTAAAAACAAGTGCAAGTGTTCCTCGATTTAAGTTGAGTGATGATAAGCAAGCATTACAATGTATTATGTCGCATTTCGAATTAAAGGCTGTATTCGCTTTTTGTACAAAATTACCAGAAAGAGGTAAATGGAAACCGCTTTTAGGAATACACTTACTTGCCTGCTACTAGTGTTAAATATAACGCGTCTGATGTTATTTATGTATGCGTTTTTTGTACATTTTATTCACTTTCATTCAACTTTATTTGCCTTGCTTGTAGTTTTTATCTATTGTCACATACATTGCAATGTGTGATATATTTTAGTCGCACGTTGTCATGTTGAATGACATCTGACGTGCTATTCTTATATGTGTTATGTGCTGTTCGTGTTATATGCTGTTCGTTTCATTTGGTTGTGTACAATTTGTCTATTATCCCTTGAATACTCGGAGAATAATAATCCAACACCACACTTATTAATTTTACCTTTACAGCAGTTTTCTTAAAACAAAAGTATTAAGTGGGTTTCATATGTCTCTTTATAACATACTGCTCGAAAAGACCATTCTCGAAAAGGCTTTGTTTCTTTTCTATGGCCACATTAATTAAGATATGTACTTGTTTTACATTCTGTTCCGTTATTATTTTACGCTGTGTCAATACCCCTCCAGGAACTGTTACCTCCCCCTGTTTTAGTTTTATTTTGGGGTCTTCTCCCGTACTCCATGGGCGGCGGGGTTCCCGTATCTGTTCCCCTTGTGGCGTGTTTTACCTCCCATTATGTCATTTTAGGAAGAACATGTTTTATTTTCATTGTCTTGCTTTATGGCATTTTGCACATAATAAATGCCCCTTTTCAGTCATCTAGCGTTTGTTCTTTCCTATATGACATACGAGTCCGTCCGGTCTTATACCTTTTTCTTACTAATTAGGACAATACATAAATGTATGCGTTTTTTAAATATAGAACATGTTCAACTACACGTTAGTTTATTGTGTAGAATTACTGACATCTCAATTAAAGATAGTCATTCTATTTCAAAAAATGACATTTTGGGGTAGCACTTTCGGTTATACAGATGGAAAAACTTGGTCAAAACGTTATTTGTACAATACCTAGGCCATGCCAGGTATAGTACAGGTCGCCGGGTCAAGTTTTGACGATTTGTTCACCTCGCATGCAGGTGAGAGCTTCGAGGCAATCAATGCCTCTTGTTTAATGGTTTATTAGTAGTGTTCGCTGTAGCTGTATCTTACATAAGTTTTCATCTTTTGCATATGACATGAAGTGGGTGGGATAAATCGTTCATTGGTAAAATTTAAATTTTAAAATATTTCGTTACGATAAATTATAACTGAAAATATGTAAAGTACATATAATACATTCTTTACTATATGCTATATGTTGGTTGAGTCGTGGGTAATTTTTAAAAATATGTTACATCTAAAATATTTCATAAATATAACCATGAGTCATTACGAAAATTATTATTAACCTTTTGTCGTTTGATTTCATGCCTTTTTCCCAAATGTTTATCGTCTGTTTACATCAAAATAATCAAATGTGTTGACTGTGTCAAACCGGTAAATTGAAAGTAACGTTCTAGGAGTGATCGACGCATGTGTGAGGTACTAAGAGTGATCGATGCAGGTGTGAAGTACTAGCAGTGATCGGCGCAGGTGTGAGGTACTAAGAGTGATCGACGCAGGTGTGAGGTACTAAGAGTGATCGACGCAGGTGTGAGGTGCTAACACAAACACGCATAGAAATGTTCTGTTTTGTCGATCGCAAACTAGAGACGATTTTTTTCTGCTTTGTTCTATACCCATCATAAAAATGCTCACAGTAGCAAATTTGTCGGACTTTTGTTGATTGATTAACTGTTCGTGAGTCATTGTACTTTTAGTGGGGACGCAAATTTATCTGCACGAGTCATAGCGAACTAACTCGGCATTAGCTGCTCCCCCTCCCCTCATCTGCACACCACTCCCCAAGCTGCTAAAACCCTACCGCCCCCCCCCCCCAAAAAAAAATCCATTTTTGTGTACACAATAACTTAACAACAAGCAATGAGTCGATTTTTAAACATTTGTTTTTTATATATTCTATATAAAATGTTCACAATTACACTAAAAGAACCCTTTAAATTATAACTGTCCCTCAAAATCCAATCTGTTGCGAGAATCTGCTTTCGAACTATTCTACGGAAAGTATTCACCCACGGCGCACCATATTTGACGTGGAAATGGTTTACAACAAAGCTGAGTTCTCATGGGTTCGAATTGGTTGTTGAACTGACCTGTCTTTGATTGCAGACCGAAAGTTAACTTAGTTTAATTTTGAATTACAATGTGAATTACTGTGAAACCGAATTATGGATGTTTGCAACGTATTTTTATGGTAGCCAGATCAACGCTCAAATGTTTTTGCAGGTTTGAGGTTTTATGACCGTTTAACGGTAGACTTTTGCGAACAGGCATTGATTTATTCTTTTAATATGGAGTATCCTGCGTTGTTTTGATACCAAGGTTTTGCACATCGGTTAAACAATGATGGAGAAGTGAGCTCCGGTAATTGGCCGGTGTGCCGAGATCAGGATTTTAACCCATTTAAGCCTAGTGGACTCTTCCATCCTTCTAAATTGGATCAATTTATTTCCAAAATTAGGGATGTTCAGTATATGTATTTCTATATTTAGAATATTTCTTACAGAAATTCCTTTAAGCAAACAGCGCAGACCCAAATGAGACGCCGCATCAGGCGGCGTCTCATCTGGGTCTGCGCTGTTTGTCCAGGCCTTTTTTCTAGACGCTATGCATAAATGGGTTAAGGGTAGGATAACTAAACAAAAAAATAAGTCAAATTTATTTTTACTTTATGTATAGTGTGTATAACAAATGGACATTTCTAAGAGATTCGGGAGAGTTGTAACAGCTGGGGGAGGGCAGTTAATGTTTAATCTATTCGCCGTCAAGTTGTCTACATCCGGTGCTTAAAAGTATGTGTTTAACATGTTTAATAAAAGAATGCTCGATCTGGGTTTGCTCTTGGTGCAACAGGATTCTTATAAATTATAGGGTGATACGCCCTTGAGTCGAACAGGTTAGCGATTCAACTGTATGAGCCTTGTTCTGAGAAAACTGGGCTTAACGCATGTGCGTAAAGTGTCATCCCAGATTAGCCTGTGCAGTCCGCACAGTCTAATCAGGGACGACACTTTCCGCTTTTATGGTATTTTTAGTGTCAAGGAAGTCCTTCCTTACCGAAAATCAAGTTTAGGCGGAATTTTTCGTTCAAAGGATGTTTCTTCTACACGAAAACCCAGTTAAGGCGGAAAGTGTCGACTGCACAGGCTATTCTGGAATGACACTTTACGCACAAGCATTATGCCCAGTTTTCTCAGAACGCGACTCTTATAATAACAAGCTCATGTTTCAAAGTTGGGACACATCTTCTGCAAGCTTTAATTATCATATATCGTAATAACATTCTTTAATCAAAGAACTTTTTGTTACCCAGCTTAATTTCGTTGAAAATAACAGGTTATGTATGCTGACTGAACTGGCACATGAGTCGAACACACTCGCCTTGAAGACCTTCACATATCCGTCCCTAGCACTGACTCGGTTAAACATTCCAAACATGCATGACCTTTTACTAATCACAGTAACCAGGGTGCGGAATCAACGGAGTTTTCAGGGGTTTACACACTGGCTGGACAAAATTTAATCACGCCGTTAAGAACTTTATTATTTCAAAAATCTATAGTGCATAAAAGACAGATTTTCTTGCAATTTGTGTCGATATCTTAAGGTATAAGAGTAAATCCTTGAAAACGGCTGAAATCGGTGACAAAATTTCACGTAGCGTAAAACATGACCGTGTTAAATAAATGCGGTAAAATGGAATTTTGGAACAGGAACACATGCTTATAAAATAAAGTAATTCTGATGTATTTCACATTTCCATATTAAAGCAGCATAAAAAAGTGTCTTTTATGCAACAGTTGAACTTCGCACGATAACTTGTTTAAAAATGTTATTTGAAATTAAGCACCACTTACCGTCGTTAAAATCCAATAAATTTAAAAGTGGAACCCCAAATAGTCACGTGATCCTGCAGCCTGGTAACTTTACTGTTTTGACTTTGCAAATAATAACTATGTCAGCATTTTAACGAATAAACTTGTGTTTAAATACCTCAAATTACATAGTCACTTTTAGTGTCCATTTGAACATAACAAAATGGTATCAGTTTTAGCACTGGATCGACAAAGAAAAGAAATCAAATACACAGAGAAAACGTGTTCAATGGTACGCAATAATTTACAACACTGGTGTTGTTTATTGTACCATCTTTGAAACGTCATCGCTAAAGTTGGCTAGACAAAATCGAAACCTATTACGTGAAAAACGGATAAATTTCTAAGCCAATTGAGTCGCGTTCTGAGAAAACTGGGCATAATGCATGTGCGTAAAGTGTCGTCCCAGATTAGCCTGTGCAGTCCGCACAGGCTAATCAGGGACGACACTTTCCGCATTTATGGTATTTTTAGTTTCGTGGAAGTCCCTCCTTACCGAAAATCAAGGTTAGGCGGAAAGTATCGTGCCTAATTAGCCTGTGCGGACTGCACAGGCTAATCTGAGACGACACTTTGCGCACATGCATTAAGCCCAGTTTTCTCAGAACAAGACTCAATGAATAAATTACTTGGGCGTATATACAAATTAACTTGTTTAGTAGTGCGTGAAATCAAAAGTAATTATTAATTTCAATGAGTGTGCATTGAAAACGTTATCTAAGCCATCGTAAAAACTACTAACAAATAATGGAAGTAACTTTGCACCAAGTAAAACCGCTCATTAACCTGTAATCGATACTCGATAAACAGAAGTATAAAGCAATGGTTTCTGTACGTCAAATAACACCTCTATTGTATATATGATATCTATGTGTCGTATTAACGAGCGATTTGCTTTCTATAGCATTGCACGGTGTTTAAGCAAGGGATCTACAATATATTTATATATATATATATATATTGAAAGATCTTAAAAGATCTTTACATTAAAATTATGGGATACAATAGTAGGTAATTTGGCTATAAGGACAACTAACAACGGTATTAGTGTTAAATGGTTATAGTTCGAGACTTTATTTTTTTTTATCGTGCATTCACCTTTATAATTGTGAGTGGTTAATAAAATAGAATTAAACACTTCAATTACCTATACGGTTTATATGGATAAGTTTATTGTTAATAACTAAAATCTAATTTCTGCATCCGTTTCAAGAGTAAACATCGAGAAGAAAGAAGGATATGCGCTAATTGCATGTGTTTTTTAGTAATATTACCAAATCTTGACGAATGAGAACGATTGCGTCACAAACCTCGGTTGTCGCCATGACGTCATGCACGCTGATATTCCTTTTGCTGATGATGTGTCACATGACCACTGTAGAAGGTGGCTCGAAGGAGGACATGCGCACTCTTCTATTCTCGAAACTAAACGATTCTTCCTACACTCCTCGCGTGAGGCCCATCAAAGACAGCGGTTCTGGACTGAATGTAAGGAGTGTAAAAACAATATTCTGCAATAGGTTTTTTTATTAAATCTTTAGTTACAAAGGAAAAGTGTACAATACTTTATTAATTGTGTAGTTGTGGTTGGTTTCTTTAAAACTTATTAAGGTAGCGCACCCCTAATGGGCACATATCCAAATATAATCTAATTAATTATTTTCTCAATCAGCATCATTTCACTGTACTACATGCAAATTTGTAGGTAGGCTTTCAATGCTTTTTAAAAAAAATATACCGATTTTTTCAAAACCACCCCCACGCTCGGCTTTTGTCCAGTTTATTTTCACCCCTGGGGTATATAAAGATTCCATAATTCATTCAAATTTCCAAATATGGGCATGCAGTTGGTGTGTATAGATGCAGTAAAGGTAATTTAAGTTTAAACAAGATGAAAAATGTATTCTTGTACAGACATTCATTTTTTACAATTTTTAATCTATGGAAGAGCGCCATGAAATGTGGGAGATTTCAGCCAAGTAAAAATTGGGTCGGTTAAAAACAAAGTGTCATAATATTCAAAATAGTATCATTTAAGTTATATTTAAAACGTTGTTTTTATAGAAGCACTATATACAGCAAAAATACCAAAAAATAGACAGATTTACCGTTTACTTTTTGAAATAAAAATAAAAATGCAACATGCATCATTCGTATTTTCAGCAGTAAAACGCCCAATTTAGACATAACGTTGTTTTAATTTAAAAATTGAAGGATGTGCATAAAAATGTCAACATATTTAACAATAATCATAGCATATATGCTATATTAAATCAAATTACGTTAGAAAAGAAATAAAACGCGTCACAAAAAGTATGTGATGTCGGCACGATTCGAACCTGCGCGGGAAGATCCCAAAAGATTTTTGTCCATTGCCTTAACAACTAGGCCACGACAACTTCACATTTGTGCAAGCTTAAATTAGATATCCATAAGTAAACAGTTAAAAAGTCCGTTTATCTTTGAAGAAATCGCGAAATGGTATTTTTTTTAGATGATATTTGGATCAAAGTCAATATTTATTGTGAAAATAATGTATTCTAAAGGAATTACGTAAACATATATCAACATTCGAAGTTTGGAGAAAAAAAATGCATCTCTCGGAAATAACCGATCATTGAAGATCGGCAATGATCGTAAAAAAAATCGCGGGAAATCATTAGGGGTGCGCTACCTTAATAGTGACAAATTATAATTGAAATTCCAAATGTAGATGCAGTTTAGAAGCATTCATATAACAAACAATTTGACGTGATTGTTATATGTTTAATTATCTTATATTACTGTGTATGCATATACATTAATTGTTCTTTCATGTCGGCAAGTTTAAGGAGATGAGATATTTGATATATCTTATTATAATGCAAACGCTTCTGCCAAATATTACATTAAACATACATTGAATGACTTTGTTGCTTTAATTTTATACTTGTTATGTAGCATAGTATGACACGTATTGCAATTTATTTTTTGTTATTGACTTCGTCTCACTTTAAGCAAGCTTTTATAAATAGATCGTAACTCATTTCAGGTCAGCATCGACATGTTCCTTGTGGCCGTCAACAACGTAGATGAAGTGGAACAAATGATCACGTCGACGTCATTCATGAAGATCACGTGGTTTGATATGTTCATGACATGGACGCCTGCGAATTTCAGTGGAATCTCAATCATCGAGATTCCCCAAGATGCTGTATGGAAACCAGATTTAGCTTTGGCAAATGCATATGCAACGATAACCGGCCTTGGTGACCCGTTCATTTACCTGACTATTACGAACGATGGTCAAATCACGTGGCGCCCGTATCAGGTTTTCAAAAGCACATGCACGCTTGATATGACGTATTTCCCGTTCGACACGCAGACATGCGACATTCAGCTTGCCACTTGGTCCAGCACAAAGGATCAAATAAATATACAGCATGGCGAATACGGCTTCAATACCGATAACTTCGAGACTAATGCGAACTGGGACCTCTTGAGCGCTTCCACGTTTGATTCCAGTGACAAAAAGACATCAGCACTTTCTTTCCGTCTCGTACTGAAGAGAAAACCCGTGTATTTCATGGTTAATTTTATGATTTCGATCGTCCTGTTGTCCGTCTTAAACACGTTCGTATTCGCGCTTCCCTGTGAGAGCGGGGAGAAGAGCGGCTATGCCATGGTGCTCTTCCTCTCCTTCGCCATCTTCCTGCTCGTTATCACCAAGGTGATGCCGGAAGGGATGACGTCAATTCCAGTAATGAGCGTCTACCTGCTGCTCGAATGCATGATCAGTACCGTGATAGTGCTTATCACCATGATCCAGCTGCGCCTTCACAATCAAGGCGACGATACGCCATTGAATCCGTCTCTAAAGTCCTTCACCAAAGCAATCTTCAATTTAAAGAACAAAGTGATATGCTCATCAAATGACGATAGCCGAGTTAGAAGAACACAATCAGCGCCCAGTACCGATAGCCGGGCGACTTCAGTAATGTCTGTAAGAAGGGAAACATCAACACGTCGGTTCACTACTACAAGGTCCACACGAAGGTTAACTCCACCAACGTCTCCACCGCCAGCCTATCAAGAAGTCGCGTCCGCTCAAGACGCAATTAGCCAGTCGGTTTTAGTACGCCAGAGCATTCTGAGACGGGTCGAAAACACGGAAGAGGAACAAGAAATACGGTCCCAATATAAATGCCAGTCGTGTCTGTCTTTTATAAGTTCAATTTTCAAGACGAGGACAAATGTTTCCCAACTAGAGATGTCGACACTATCTAAAACCAGCCAGAAAACAGCATGGACACTTGCGAACATTCTCGGCAAGAATAACAAAGTGGAACCTGATGAATTCTTCGCCGACCCTCCACCCATGGAAGCTTTCTATAAGAAGGGTATGCGAGACCTGAGCGATGACATTCTGTCGGTCCCTCCTGTATCTACACATATGAATCACCCAATCGGCATCGGCCTGCGCTCCGAGGGCGACCCTCCTATGATAGTGCGATCCCCGATCTACGCGGCGGAAATGCAGCCCGACAGATCTCCAACCCCAACTTCTAGCGAGCCCGGACCCGAGCCTGAACAACGTCCGAAAGAAATAGACTGGCCTGACTTTGTATTGGCTTTGGACAATCTATTTTTTGCTATATTTTTTATCCTGAACATCCTAGCCATTATTCTTGCATTCGCTATAAGTGGATCTGGGTAAAATAATGTACCTTATTTTTAACTTGATTTCTCGTTGTTGTTTTGTTTTAAAAGCCGGTATGTCTAAACAGAAACACCATAATGTTATATCGGAGAGGGATATCATATTTGACGTGAGCATAGCTTTTGCGGGGTTATTAAAAACAAGTGCAAGTGTTCCTCGATTTTAGTTGAGTGATGATAAGCAAGCATTAAAATGTATTATTTCACATTTCGAATTAAATGCTGTATTCGCTTTTTGTACAAAATTACCAGAAAGAGGTCAATGGAAACCGCTTTTAGGAATACACTTACTTGCCTGCTACTAGTGTTAAATATAACGCGTCTGATGTTATTTATGTATGGGTTTTTTTGTACATTTTATTTACTTTCATTCAACTTTATTTGCCTTGCTTGTAGTTTTTATCCATTGTCACATACATTGCAATGTGTGATATATTTTAGTCGCACGTTGTCATGTTGAATGCCATCTGACGTGCAATTCTTATACGTGTTATATGCTGTTCGTGTTATATGCTGTTCGTTTCATTTGGTTGTGTACAATTTTTCTATTATCCCTTGAATACTCGGAGAATAATAATCCAACACCAAACTTATTAATTTTACCTTTACAGCAGTTTTCTTAAAACAAAAGTATTAAGTGGGTTTCATTTGTCTCTTGATAACATACTGCTCGAAAAGACCATTCTCGAAAAGGCTTTGTTTCTTTTCTATGGCCACATTAATTAAGATATGTACTTGTTTTACATTCTGTTCCGTTATTATTTTACGCTGTGTCAATACCCCTCCAGGAACTGTTACCTCCCCCTGTTTTATTTTTATTTTTGCGGTCTTCTCCCGTACTCCATGGGCGGCGGGGTTCCCGTTCCTGTTTCCCTTGTGGCGTGTTTTACCGCCCATTATGTCATTTTAGGAAGAACATGTTTTATTTTCATTGTCTTGCTTTATGGTATTTTGCACATAATAAATGCCCCTTTTCAATCAGTCATCTAGCGTTTGTTCTTTCCTATATGACATACGAGTCCGTCCGGTCTAATAACTTTTTCTTACTAATTAGGACAATACATAAATGTATGCGTTTTTAAAATATAGAACATGTACAACTACACGTTAGTTTATTGTGTAGAATTACTGACATCTCAATTAAAGATAGTCATTCTATTTCAAAAAATGACATTTTGGGGTAGCACTTTCGGTTATACAAATGGAAAAACTTGGTCAAAACGTTATTTGTACAATACCTAGGCCATGTCAGGTATAGTACAGGTCGCCGGGTCAAGTTTTGACGATTTGTTCACCTCGCATGCAGGTGAGAGCTTCGAGGCAATCAATGCCTCTTGTTAAATGGTTTATTAGTAATTTTCGCTGTAGCTGTATCTTACATAAGTTTTCATCTTTTGAATATGACATGAAGTGGGTGGGATATATCGTTCATTGGTAAAATTTAAATTTAAAAATATTTCGTTACGATAAATTATAACTGAAAATATGTAAAGTACATATAATACATTCTTTACTATATGCTATATGTTGGTTGAGTCGTGGGTAATTTTTAAAAATATGTTACATCTAAAATATTTCAAAAATATAACCATGAGTCATTACGAAAATTATTATTAACCTTTTGTCGTTTGATTTCATGCCTTTTTTCCAAATGTTTATCGTCTGTTTACATCAAAATAATCAAATGTGTTGGCTGTGTCAAACCGGTAAATTGAAAGTAACGTTCTGGATGAGTCGTGGGTTTTGATTGACTGTTCATAGTTTAAGTCAAGACGTGCATGCTGTAAACACCATGAAGGTCATAATATACTAAATAGTTACCCTATACAATTCAATGTAAAAGCGACATCTTTGAGCGAAAATAAATGCAACATTTATTTGAGACCCCTATAACCTACCTTTTCTTAAAGGCCATTCTAAGCGGAGTTGATTTGTACAATAAAAAAGATATGTCATGTACGAACCAAGAAAGAACTTGTCAAAAGTCAAAATCGACTGTTTTTGCAACTTTTTTCCGGCCGTTTTCTAGTGGAATGTAACCTTTTTCGGTGCAATGTTTTACTATAGTCTTTAAGTTTATCATATGTCAGGGATTTTGTAGTGAGCACCTATTCACGCCGTACTTTTTTCTCCAAATAATAAAGCCAGAACAATAGTTTAAAGTGTACAACATGCCTTCGAATCAACTAGGATATTTTTTTAGAGAGTACAGTCCTACATGAAACGGTTATTAAGTATACTGTAACCTTAACAAAGACACTGCAGAGGAGGTTACTTTATTTGGTGATTGCCATTAGAAGAAAACAACAGTGACAAGTTTATCATGTTTTTTTCAAACACTTTAGATCTATAATCAACTTTGTGTTTTTAAGTAAACAACTGTATTGTATTTAGCATCACATTCAATATGCATATCAACAATTAAAATCAACTTTGTGCTTTTTAAGTAAACAACTGTATTGTATTTAGCATCACATTCAATATGCATGTAAACAATTATATCAATTGCACAACAGTTATAATATATGTAAATAATTTCATTTAATTGTTAAAATCATTATAACATTACATAACATTATTAAAAACAGATAATAATAACTTTAACACAAATCTAATTGATGGAAAGTTTAGAAAGTCACAAAGTAGAGAATGACATGGTCAATAAGCCTTGACATTCAACATTCACGGTCTGTACAATGTGGACAGAAGAAATCTGAGAGCATTCGTACAACTCTGACTTCTGAGCACCAATGGCCACATGCTGTGCATTGCTCCCACTTTACAAACACTATCCCATCGCATTGGCCAATTCCTGGAGGTGAAAACTTATTGCAAACACAACAGTTATTTGCTGGGTCATCTTCTGCTTAGTCACTCTCACTATCAGATGAAACATCATTTGTTTTCATATTGTGATCTTTGCTGCATACTCGGGCCGTTATGCTCCCTGCGGGCCGATTATCACTGCCCGGCCCGGCTAAGCCGTGTATTATCCTCTAAATAAACACTCATGTAACCAACAAGAAACAAATGTAACTTTCAGTACGTTTTGATTGTTTTATATTAATTCGTTTACTTTGCTCACTAGTCGTTGTAGTTGTTGTTTTCGCATAGATTTCACACAAACCAATTAAATCTATTTGGGTATACTTGTATCACTTAAGTCATAAATTAAGCCTATTTAACCTTTGGGACAACTCTTGCTTATACTGAATATAGCATTGGCGCAGTTTCCTCTCTTTGACTGCGTTGTTAGTTATGATGGTTCAATTCACTTTAGTGTATCATTGTATGTTTTATTGTTCGATATTCAATCATTTTTTATACCAGTGTTTTAAGAAAGGGGCATATATCAGTCGCACTGTTTATTTGTACATCTTTGCGCAATGTCCTGCCATATGCATAACTTTTTCATGTATCAATGCATGTCAACCATCATAAGACGGCATGTGTCCTTACCTAATTGGTCAAGGTCAGACTAAGAGGTAAGGTCAATATGGTCATAAAACAGCTAGCAAATTCCTTTCTCAGACATAACTTTGCTATATAATGAGGGATTCTTTATAATAACATGGCTATAAAAGTAAACCATTATATGTCGACGTGTCGCTTTTAACCACAGTCTCTCTGCGTCAACGTTCAAGGTCATGGTCACTCCGAGAGGCAAATAGTCAATTTGGCCAGTAAACAGCGTTACAATTTCTGTCTATTGGCCGTACCTGTGCTATTCATTGATGGCTAAATAACACGTCTCATTTAACTATTTGTCTACCTAGCGCAAAGTTTAAGGTCACACTAAAGAATTAAAAGATCAAATTAAGCCATCAAAAAGCTCGTTAGGATGGTAACTTCGCCATTTATCGTGTTTTTAACAGTAAATATACCACATAGGACTGTCGTTAGGCGACGTTTTATTTGTAACAACTGCCTTCCTACTTTAAAGGTCAAAGTCACACTTCGAGGTAAGAAGTCAAATTTTGCCATAACAAGCTTGAACATGCCTGTTTCGCCCAAAAATATGCCAGATATGAATCGATTTTTAAATAATTGTGAACGACTTCTTCATACAAAAAGCATAATTTTGACCATAAAACAGTTTAATCAGACTGGCACTTTATCCTTCATTATTGTGTAATTCATGTGATAGTCATTTGTAAGTCATGTTAATTTCATGTGTAAGTCATGTATCAAATTTCAAATTTAGCAATAAACGGCGTGTGTTTAACATATGCAAAGTTTTGTGACAAAATAAAACACACACACCCACGCACACGCATTCGCACACACACACGCGCACGCACACTTATCAGCGCGCCTGAAAATAATGGATTATTTTAACTGGAACGGTCGGATGTAATTAATGATCTGTAATTTTAATCGTATGCAAACAGCTATATGCAATTTTAAAGAACTGACATACGGAGAACCGGTCTGTCTGTCCGTGTTTGTAAAGCACTGGACGTCTAGAGTTCATACTAGTAAATAGCGATGACATATACAAGGATACAGGAAATCATGTAAATGCACAGGTGATTCAATTATTATAAGTCGGGTCAATTGTATCGGCAGATACATTAGCACAAATCCAAACAACAAATATAAGATATGTAATGGCGGTGTAAATCAATGCTTATTCAAAATGGCGATGAAAAGTATAGTATATATAAAATGGGCATGAAATAATAATTATTTAATGTTTGTGGGAATGTTGACCGAAATACTACAAAAACAACAAACAATACATACATTTATATTTAATAAATACTTATTGTAACAAGATCTTAGACCGAAGGTCATTCTAGTACATTTAGCTTGTTTAATTAATATCTTAATATTCGAAGTAGACAAACGTTTGATAAATATTATAATAGAAAGCCAGTGTAGATAATATATTTAGGCAACAACAGTTTTCTAAATCCCTATATAATGTACAAATTAACAAAAATGGTATTCATTCTCAAGTACACCCATATAACACAGTGTACGTAATCGTTCGCTTCATGGAATATTTCTATATCTACATTTTTCAATGAATAGTGAGTGTGCAGAACAGTGAAGTCTAGTCAAACAAAGTCTATCCCTCACATTTACAACAATATCTAAATAGTATTCAAAATAAAATATTTGATTTAAGTAAACGATAGGTATCAAGTTTGGGCAAGTAATCAATATCACTTACAATCACATCAAAAAGCGCCAAAATGGTTTGAAAATAATTGTAGTACCTGAAAGAATATTTTAGCAAACAAATAGTTGATTTTGACCTTTTAATGTCAATGAGCTGAGTTATTACTTCCCTTTTACCAAAGTCGGACACCGATTATTTATAGCCACACACACATTTTCAACACATGTTGATACCGATTTCACACCCCCTGTACGTCGATAATCCAAACTGAGTTGTATAATTCAAACTGAAGAAAAAAATGTCGGCCGAAACTGAAACTGAAAGGTAGGTGATTATTTTATCGTTTCTGCTAATTTAGTTACTATAAAGACGTAATTATTCTACACATGTGATAAGGAATGTCTGACACACACATGCCTTTTGAGTTTTGCAATGATTTACTAGTTTTCTAGTAAAAACGATAATTTTGTCTTCGAAAAATGCTAATTGTCATGAAATGCGACCTATGTGTTGAATTATTTACACGTTAATTGACAAAAGAGCGAACAAAACTCTAACAGAGATATGCGAAATTGTATCATGAATGTCCTTTAAAATTTTACTTTTAACACCTAGTGTGTTTCTGTGTTTAAATTATTCGTTTGCAGGACGGGTATAAAAGTTTATAAATCCAAACTGATATGACAATTTCTATGGATAATAACAAAACTGAAAATGAATAGTGCACAAACTGCGATGTATTGAACATGTTTTCCAAAGAAGGTTCGGTATTATTCTTTGAAAATAACTATTTATAACCAAAAACTCACACGATGTGTATAATGGAATATCATAAATACTTTCAACAAACATCAACATTCATTTATTTGTTATCAGTGAAGTCAATTTCAACGGAACTTGCATATATATACAATTGAGATTAGAAGCAAAATCAGCATGCGAAATTTGCATTCCACGTACACAGAGATGCCATAACACGTGTTCCATATCATTTTGGATAGCATGAAAAGCATATAAATTTAAAAATGTCCCTACTTAGTATTTAATCAATTGATTTAAAGGGATTCGAGTCGAAGCTGCTGGTAAAAGTGGCACTTGCCCCGCTGATTCATGAATTTGTCACCATATTAGAGGTTTCAAATGTTATTTGAGGCATCTGATTCATTATAAATTATCACGGACTCTAGATGAGACGGATATAAAACGGGACCGTATCGGCAAATAGTTTGTCGATACTTTGTCACGTGACCGATAGCTATCTATTAGCGTACATCGAAGTGCCGAGGTTATACATTTTGATGTACCCACTCGCGTCTTTTTTTAAATTATACTTTCATTTCTCGGCCGATTTTGACAAATTATATATCATTATAAAGCCTACGTTACGTAGTGTTCAGATATATAAATATATTTTTTATGTTTTTCTATTGATTTGGGCAGCCCGGCGAGCTATAACTTTAACTTTTGCAAATATCACACCGTTTTAGAGTCTAGATTTACGGTTTACATGTTCGTACTTTATACCGATTTGAAGCGTTTATATTTGGAGTTCAGTTTTAAAAATTACATCTTGCTTAGGAGAATAGAATTCTATATATAATAGAAAAAAAATGGTTTTAAAAATGAAATAAAGTAAGGAATGACTTTGTACGAAAGTAGCGCGCGGTCCTAACGCAGAGAACTGATGCTACGGTCTTGGCGATTATGCTTTTGTTTAGATACCGGCCATTTAATTTCCTTTGTCATGATTATTATATAAAAAAATATGGAATATATTAAAATATTTTGTTCACGAAGCTAATTATTAATGAAGCTTAATAAATTAACGATTTTAGCTCTTGTTTATAACACAGACAGGGTGTTAATTTTATGATGAGACAGCGAATACAGCGGACCCTCTTGATATTTCTTGGCCGGGATTTCCAAGAATCTTTGAATAATTTTAATTGATTGATAATTTAAGGTAAATAACCTTTCATATAATATACATAATAACCTCTTTAAAAATAAACAACAAACGATGAATGTTTTGACACCCATTTTATTTAAAATATGCAAAGCCGAAAATATCAAGAGGGTCCGCTATATACGCTGTCTCATCATAAAACTAACACCCTGTCTGTGTTATAAACAAGAGCTGTAATCGTTAATTTATTAAGCTTCATTAATAATTAGCTTAATTGATATTTTTCTAGAACAAAATATTTCAATTTATTCCATAAAAAAATATAATAATTATGTCAAAGGAAATTAAATGACCGGTATCTAAACAAAAGCATAAGCGCCAAGACCGTAGCATCAGTTCGGTGCGTTAAGACCGCGTAATACTTTCTTCCGTCTTCATTCCTTACTTACTTTCATTTTTAAACCATTTTTTTCTATCGTATACAGAATTCTATTCTCCTTAGCAAGATATAATTTTTAAAACTGAACTCCAAATACAAACGCTACAAATCGGTATAAAGTACGAACATGTCAACCTAGATTCTAAAACTTCAAACGGTCGGGGCGTTATGACCTCGCGCTACTTTCGTACAAATTCATTCCTTATTTACTTTCATTTTTAAACCTTTTTTTCTATCGTATACAGAATTCTATTCTCCTAAGCAAGATGTAGTTTTAAAAACTGAACTCCAAATATAAACGCTACAAATCTGTATAAAATACGACCATGTTTATCGTAAATATAGATTCTAAAACGGTATGATATTTGCAAACGTTAAAGTTATAACTCGCCTGGCTGCCCAAATTAGAAGTAAAACTTCATATTTATTTATATATCTGAAAACTACAAAACGTAGGCTTTCTAATGATATATTATTTGTCAAAATCCGCCGAGAAATAAAAGTAAAATTAGAAAAAAGACGTTAGTGGGTACATCAAAATGTATAACCTCGGCGCTTCGATGTACGCTAATCTTTAGCTACTGGTCACATGAAAAAGTATCGACAAGGCTAAACGCGCGGGGGTTACACATAAAATGTTTATTTCTCGTATTTAACTCGCTATAAATCCATTAATAAAAACGGAAATATACTAAAATTTATATATATTTTTGAAAGAGAATAAATAAGCAACAAGATAACGTATAAACCAATAAAATCGGATGATTAGTTTTTGCATACAATTGAATTTGCTACAGTAAGGGTCAAATACTCGATTCAACTCCTGTCAATATACGCTCCGTGACATTATATAAGAAAGATTGCATCGAATGGTACACAAATATTTAGTTGTGTTATGGATTAGTATTTTTTTTTCAGGCATTTAAAGGACTCTGTACAATAATAACATCTATAGTTTTCCATAACCTTCTGTTTTACCTGAAAAGAAAACCAAATCTTTTTTTATTATGATTGTTTATCAATGTGCTAAAATGCTTTTGTTGTCAGCAATTAAATAAACCTCGAAATATTTTACAAGAGTGTTCATTTTACATAGATCTTTACATAAAGACATCTTTCAGTTTGGTCATTATCCATCGACTTCCTTACGTGAGTTTGGAATTGCCCATACACTAGTTAGGTCATTATCCAATTTGTATATTCTTGTCCCAAACAAATACGAATATATTGCGTTTTCTAGCATTTACGCCAATCATTTTTTTACATACATATATGAAAGGTTAATACATAAGTCCAAGCATTAAAACATTAAAAACATTCGATTATAATTGTTTTTGGCCTAAAACTTTCGACAAATTCATTAAATTGTTCCACATTTTCAAACATATTCATTTTATTTCGACGTAATTGTTTTTAATTGTTATGGGTTTATTAGCGAATTGTATCCGGCAAATAACATTTTATCAAAAAAGAACGTTTATAATGTCACAACTTACCTTAAATAAACATGTTCTAAGAAATAAATGACTGGAGTCTTTATTTCTGTCGCCATTTTGTTCTTCAGTTTGAATTATCCTACTCAGTTTGGATTATCGACGTACAGGGGGTGTTTCAGCTCGATGCTAATAATAATGTTTGGATTTAACTAGTCTTTGAATAGGTAAATGTTATTCGAATTATCAAATTCATTTTTTTATGGTTAAATCATGTCCAAAATATTTACAAAAAAACAACATATTTACAACTGAAAACGAAAGTAAAAATGGCGACTGTGACATTTTCCAGTTCCTTATATTTTGTTTACATTAAGTTAAAAAATGAAGTTTTTGTTTGTTTTATTTTAATTGATTGTGAAATTTCATCACTTAATTATTTATATTTCCCACCTAAATTTGTTTTGAAAAATCACAGTTTTGTTTTGGAGAAATTCCTATCAGGAAATTCCCCTATACTCATTTTCTGTCACTGTATTAAAGTGAAAGTGCAATTTAAATTTTATTTTGCCATTGAGCAGCATAATGACCTCAATTTGCTTAATTTCATGAAAACTGATTAAATCTCAATTTTGTTTTACACAGAATAACATCAGACATGCAAGCTGGAAGATAAAAAGCCAGACAGGGTCAATGTGCAGAAGATGTCAAGGAATACTTTACATTCTTGAGAAGAAGTTTCATAACCTATTGTATACCGATCCAACAGGGAACACTAAGCCTCTCTGCCTAATGATTGTGCTATAAGAGGAAGAATAAGAATGCTGTGCATAAGGAACTATTCCAGTCTATCCCACTTGCAGATGTAGCAAAGCAAACAATATGTGACTAATAAATTATATGATATAACACCTAATTGTTGCACCAATTTCAAATCATGAGCAGTCTATGATAATGTGATGCAATAATTGTAGATTTAAGATTTAACTGCCTCAAGACCTCACTCATGTTTATGGAATATGTTTGAATGTATAAGACATTTTACATATACTCATTTTATTATGCATTTTGTTATCCCAACGCTTTTTGAAAAGCGTGTGGATATTGTGGTTATCTCCGCCGTCTGTCCGTCTGTCCGTCCGTCCGTCCTAGCCACTATTATCTCCTACACTTTTAGCACTAGAACCTTGAAACTTACACCCATGGTAGCTATGAGCATATGTGCGACGGTGCACTATCCGGAATTTTGATCTGACCTCTGTGTCAAAAGTTACGGGGGTTGGGGTGGGGCCGGGTCAGAGATTTTCCTGCGACTGCGATTCGAAAAAGGCTCATAACTACTGTGTCCCTTCAGATATTGCTTTCATATTTGGTATGCATGTGTATCTGGACAAGACCTTTCCATGCGCATAAAATTGTTCACCCCTGTGACCTTGACCTTGAACTTTCGGTCAGCTTTCAGGTTTCGAAATCTGCGACCGCGATTCGAAAAAGGCTCATATCTACTGTGTCCCTTCTGATATTGCTTTCATATTTGGTATGCATGTAAATCTGGACAACACTCTATGAGCATACAAATTTTTACCTCTCTGACCTTGACCTTGAACTTGGGGCCAGTTTTCAGGTTTTGAAATCTGCGACCGCGATTCGAAAAAGGCTCATAACTTCTGTGTCCTTTCAGATATTGCTTTCATATTTGGTATGCATGTGTATCTGGACAACACCTTTCCATGCGCATAAAATGTTTGACCCCTGTGACATTGACCTTGAACTTGAGGTCAGCGTTCAGGTTTCGAAATCTGCGACTGCGATTCAAAAAAGGTTCATACCTGCTGTGTCCCTTCAGATATTGCTTTCATATTTGGTACGCATGTGTATCTGGACAAGACCTTTCCATGCGCATGAAATTTTTTACCACTGTGACATTGAATTTGAAACTTTGGGTCCGCGTTTAGATTTCGAAATCTATTATGTGGTTATCTACCCAATCAGAAGAAGTGCACGCATTTTCATCGGACAAAGGAATTTTTCAACAATGAAGCTTGTGTATTGAAAACATATAGTTACACAGTATTGGCGCAGAGATGTATTTAGTAGTCAATTGTTTGTGTTAACTCATCTGTGAAATGGTTTAGCTCATCCATCTAATGTTTATACAAGGGAGTATAAGATATTGGCGAAAAGGGACACCTGTATATGAGAGAAGAGATAGAATGCAGTCAAGCATAAAAAGCATGAGAAACTCATGGAATAGAGCCTCAAGAATCTATAAAAGGGCTGAAACTTTCAATCTGTTCAAGTACACTATTAGACTCATTACTGAAAATCTGTCAAAATGTTTAAGTGGGAAAAATGTGAGAAACAATTTAAAGCAAGATGGACTTTGAACAGGCACATCAAAGACAGACATGAAATTCAACATTTTCATTGTTGTGTACAAGATTGCGATAGAAACTTTCTGAGACGCTAATATTTAGTCAACGATTTGACCTCAAAACATAACTTTTCCAAAACAGAAGCAAGAAGATTGGCTATAAGATAGCATGTTCAGCCATCTCATAAGTCATTCCAATGAGGATGACATGTACATAATGGACGTAAGTGAAGTTGATTCAGTATTAGATTTGTTAAGAGAGCAGGATGAGGAGGAGAAATTAGGGTATAGATTTTCACTCATTTTTTAGGTTATTTTACATTAACTTCTTCATTTCTACACCGAATTACTTCAAATTTATACTGAACATCTCTTATGACAATACGGTCAATCTCAACTATGCATGGCCCCATTATCAACCCTGGGGCGCCCCTGGGTCAAACATGCGGCGTGGGGATACGCGTCGGCCTCTGCCGCGCCATTTCTAGTTTAATTTTAAATCCATTCTAACATTATATGTCAACTTAAAACAACTGTATGCATTTATTACAATTTTTACAATGGTAACCATGGTGACCACAAGGTTGTGATCATTGCCATGCAACTAACACTTAAAAATTGATGATTCCTGAATGTATTGTCGTTTAATAGGTTTTAAGATAGCCATGTGTAAATTAATTGTACAATTAAATGAACATTGAACAAATCTGAGAACATTATGTTTGTCTATGTATGTTCTTAATTAAATAGGATCTGTTTTAATTCTTTTAAGATGTATATAATACTTGAATTACAATTAAATCTGAATTGCTAAGAGATTTTAAAATGCAATTTGTAATAACATTGTTTTTTTGTGTTTTTTTACAAGGTTAAATAAACATATTTAATGTTCATCTCTTTCAAATAAATAATTTTGTGTATAGATCTTGGTTTCCATGGTTAGAGTACAATGAAAACATTGAGATTTTTTGTAAACAATCACTGATGATTTTTGGAAAACAGTAGATTCAAATTTTGAAATATAATGGTACAGTTTGTAAGACATATTTTGCAGTGTCATTTAATTTGTTAAAATTTGCTAGTTGTAGGTAATCTTATCCGATCCAAATGTAATGCAAACGAATTTAGCGCAAATAACGACAAGAGTCTATATCTATTGAGATAGACACTATGACATTGTACCTGCATTAGGTATAGAAGAATGTTTTTTTTCAATTTATCATTTTCTTAACAAACGACAGTTAAAAAGTGCCTTTCATACACAAAATTTCAATAATTTGAATTATTAAAGGTGTTTCCATGGTAACCAGTAGACATTTTATATTGGTTATAATGTTTTCTAATTCTTGAGAAGTATTAAGTATATCATTTAAAAAAACATATGTTACTGATTTATTCATGCACTTATAGACTTATTAAAAAGGTATTTACATAATTCATTTACATGAAAATAAATCAAGAAATGTTTATTTTTTTGTGTTTTAATAGGCATTTCTAAATAAGCCGTTTTAACCTTAAACTGATAAATGTTGCACACATCTTAAATTTACCGTGTTAGGCATACATGAGCTTTCTGAATATGTGAATAAGTCAATTTTGTCCATGTTCCCCGTTTTGACCAAAAATCTTAGAACAGTCCACTTATATTCTCAGGTTCTTTTAAACAGACTGACCAAATGGTGCGATGAAAATAAAATTATATCTGACTTCAAATTTGGTTTCAAAGAAGGAAAGAGCAGAGTCGACTGTATCTTTATATTGAACAGTATAATCAACAAAGTCTTTAACGTGGTCAAAAATTATATTGCATTTTTATTGATTAGGCTAAATGTTATGACAGTATAAATATTTCATTACTATGGCAAAAGTAAATTACCGCACACATAAGCTCTAAAATGTTTTCTGCACTCAAAGCTTTGTATTCATCAGTAAAATCAGGCGTCAGGCTAAACAATAAAATATCCGAATACATCAATTCATACTCTGGTGTTGAACAGAACAGAACAGAACATTTTATTTAAGACTTGTACATGTACATCGTCTTCGATACATTAACATGTATAATACATAAAACAACATGACATAGCATTAAATGAAAGAGTTATACGAACTTTCATGTATTTGCTAAACAATACATACTCGAGAACTTATTCGAAGATGAACTGTGTTTTAGTTATTTACAAAATTAAGTGCATTTCTGTAGTTTAGAGCTTCCTTTACAAATTTACAAAGATTATTTATATCTGTCTTATTACCTGAGGTCAAACGTTGTGTAAATTTAAATACAGAAGGTTTAACATAGTAATATTGTTTAATATACTTCTTTCTAATTACAGTATAACAAATGCATATAATGACAAAATGGTACTCGTCCTCTATATCTCTAGAGTTGCAAAAGGTACAATATCTTTCTTCTCTAGGAATTTCTTTATAACGGCCTTTTTGTGTAAATAGAGGAAGTCCGTTTAATCTAAGTTTGCTCATAAAAAACCGATTACTTTTGGACAAAATATCTAGATATGGTTCATAGTAATGTGATTGTTTACAATACTTGTATAGATTTAACATAGAGCTATTTTCTATTTTAGACATAATTTCTTGCTTAAAAGTGTCTATAATACGGGTTTTAAATTCATTCAAAAATGTATCCTGATCGATAACGTTAGGATTGTCAAATATATATGCAAGGCCATATTCTGTTAACAATTTTTTGATATTGCGGCCCAATTTAAATGACCGTTATAACAATCTGCTACAGATTGTGAATAAATAGTTTTAATAATTATATTGTTTGAGGTTACAATTTTCAACCAGTATTTAATCATTCTAAAATACCTATTAATAAACAAAGGGTATCGTCTTAATTCATTATTTGTGACTGCATTACATGTATTTATTTTAACATTCAATAACCGCTTACAGAACTTGAGATGCACTCTTTCCAGTTCCTTTGACTTAGTATATCCCCAAACCTCACAGGAATAATTCAAAATAGAACTCACAAAGGCATCAAATAACTGACACATTGTCTTAGGTCTTAAGTCAAATTCCTTACACTTACACAAAAGAACATTCATAGCTTTCAACGCTTTTCCAACTAGATGCTCTTGATTTAAGATAAATTTACCAGTGTAATTAAAGACTTTTCCTAAGTAGTTAAAATCGCTCACAACTTCTATGTTTTCCCCATTGTATGTCCAGCTTCCAGTATGCCGTAAGCCACCCCGTTTACGAAAAACAATGATTTTTGTCTTTGAAGTATTTACATTTAGACCCCACGTGTCACAATATGTTTTTAAAATATTTAAATGTTGCTGTACTTCATATGGTGTTTTACCTATAATTGCCATATCATCTGCAAAGAGTAAAAGTATTAAAACAATATCATCAAACATAAGGCCACAATTTGTATCCTTTTGCAAAAACAACTCCAAATCTTCAACAAAGATATAAAACAAAAGAGGTGACAATACCTCACCTTGCCTAATCCAACTGCGTATTCAAAGTAATCGGAAAAATTAGAACACAATTTAACTCGAGATTTAACATGCTGATACATATCTCTTATAATTCTTAAAAGCTTTCCACGTATTCCACTATTATACAATTTAAAACATAAGCCATTTCTATAAATAGAATCAAAACATTTCATCATATCAACAAAAATAACATATAATCTCTTTACATACGTGAATAATTGATATGATTAAATCATTTATTTGCAGATTCGATCATGCCCTATATTGTTTTTCTTGTTTCGCAATACAATCTTTTAAATTGCGCCTCTTTGATGCTTTGGAGCATTGCCTTTGTTTTCATACTATTTTGATTTTGTATTTCTTTAGATCTATATTATAGCCATTAATGTTTACGCAGTGTCATTGTTTAAAACACAATCGTTTCATTTATAAACTCATTCATTGACATAAACTGACATGTATGACTAAAAATGATCTTTCATGTATTTTGAAGTCCACTCGCGCCTGAGGCCGCTATATGCAAGCATCCGGAATGTGTTCCACCCCTCCTATATAGTTAAATTACTAGATTCACAAAAGTATGGACACATTTTAATACAGTTGCGATTTTCAGCTTTTTTTGAATGAAAGGCATTGGCTTTTTGCAGTGGCCTTGCGCTGTGCGAGGAAACAAGATTAGCCCAAGGACATCACATCTGTCCGGTATGATGACCACGAGCCAAGCTCATACGTGCAGATAACGGTAATTGAACCAGGGTTGCCTAGGTCAGAGGCGCGTGTACCAACCACTGCGCTTACCGGACAGCCTGATCGTTTATCGATTGTATACTTGAGATTCATACCAAATGATTATGTGATTGCATATGCATGGACTCACCGGGGCGTATGTTTTGTATTTACACATGGCATCAGCTGCAGGTACATGTGGACATATCTAGATTATTTACAACAATTCTTTAGTAAAGGATTTCTAAAGCCTCATAAGGTATATCAGCTATATTACCGTTGTCTCTGTGGAGTTTGTATTCACAGGCCTTTTGCTCAAAACAAATGATGTATTATCAATGCGTTTCGGTGTGGCGTCCATCGCCTTCCGCTGAACAAGCGGCGTACTTGACGGCAACGGGGAGTGCATAAGGCTGGTGCTAGCCTTGCTTCCCTCACCATGTATGCAAGTATTCGTGTTTATTGTCCGGCGCTTGTACTTACAGTACGTAGAGGAGTTACCCTCAAAGTCGTCTGTGGACTTATCCGCCGACTTTTCCGTAGACCAAACGTTCAGAGACTTCATCAGCCGCCCCAGAAACACCCGCAAGGCTGCTCGTCTGAACTTCCTGTTCATGATGCCGTATATAAGACAGTTACAAAAGCTGTTGCTCAGCGTGAGCCATGTGATCGCGAAGTCAATGTCGTGATCGATGCTGACTTTAGCGGCCACTATGATTAGCGTCATCAGCGTCCACGGGGCTATCGTCAGGAAGAAGCCGGTCGTGATAGCCGCTAGGTATTTGGACGTCCGGATGTTCGCGTTGACCATCCACCCAGACTGCAATTTTTAAGCCACATTTATTAGTTCATAACAAGCAATTGACATGGAGCACAGTCCATAAGCCGACGAATTAAAAATAGTGTATACATAATTATAAATTAAATGTAAGATATTTTCGTATAATTATGGTATGCACACTTTTTGTTTAGGTATATTTAAACATTGTTAGTCCTTATCAATAAAATAAGTAGCAAACGCACGGTCACCAGTCTGTATAAAGAAAGAACACATAATTTATTACAAAACGACCACACATTTAATAGCAGGTCTAGTTACTACCTTGTCATCAGACGAGACGGTGAAAACCTTTCTCCTGTTTGCCGTCACATAGATGGACACATAGCAGAAGACAAATATGACAGTGGGCAGGAAGAAGAAGATGCTCAGCACGGTCAGCGTCAACGTCGCATTCTCGTAGAACGGCTCGCAGTTTATGCCGAACTCGTCGTAGTAATACTGCTTCCCGGCAAAAATGACCACTGCATAGCAGCTGAACACGATGACCCAAGTCCCAAGGATGATAAATAGGAAGCGGCGAGAGTTCATGTACGTGTTGTACCAACGGAAGTGGACGACGCAGTAGCGGTCGATGGCGATGACGACCATGTTCAAGGTCGACTCATGGAAAAGAGCGGATATGAGCAGCGCCTCGATCTGGCACATGGTGTTCCCTGGCGGCCAACAATGATACAGCGCTGGATAGATAGTGGAGGGACACACCAGCGCTCCGATACCGAGGTCCGTGCAACACAGTGACGTCATTATATAGCGTACGCGCTTCATGAACAGCTTTCGGGTGTCAGGGTGGTTGAAAACTACCAGGCAGCAGACGTTTCCGGCGATGATCAGTATCATGACTATAACGATGATTGAGCATTTTAGTTTGTCTGCTGATGTGGGAACATATGTGTTCCCATGGCAGTTCATTGACTGGTTAATCACTCCATACATCTCTTCAGAGTACTTCCGAATAAGCGTTAAGATATAATTATTGTAATGATATGCATCATAAGAATTCTATTCGAAGCAAATTAACACGAGACTTGCATTTTAGATTCATATCGTTTTGAAATAGTTTTTGGTAATTTTATATGTAATAATACACGTTCAGTCGGCGTTAACACATAACTGTGTATAAAAGTATTTACTCGCATATACATTTATGTCCTTTAAAGCAGATCTTCGTACAGTTTAAAGTTTCAAACGTTACATCTCCAACCAATTTTCTGCTTAAAATACGTCGTCACAGTATTGAGTTGTAATAAACGAAGTTCATTCAGTACAATTACTGGTACAAGAGTTCATGTGACACAATGACTTAACAAATATCTCCTCAAATAGAATTCAGTTCGATTGCCTTTCTTCTGCATTTTGTTATCTAAACAAAAACCTGCGTAAAAAACGCCTAGCTGCAAAATTGAAATTGCATGGTTATGTTTTATTGCACGACTCAGTGTAAGTCTGTAATATAGCGATAGTTAGATTCAAATATTTTACAATATCCTTGTCAGTATCCGCTTAATTTAGCGTAATACATGTACTATGTGCGTACGTGTCGCATATTTACTGGATGTCATCAGCACATGAAAGGAAACACTTGTTTTCCTGTTGTTTATCGAACCAGTCGCATCCGTATGTGTGTTAAGTGTACATGTGTATACCGGCAGATCGAAGCGACGACAGCACGCTCACACGAGTAAACCTTTGACTAATAACGAAAGCTTTAAAAGACGGATGTCGCGAGCATCCAATGTATATCTTAAAACTACTGTTAATTTAACCATTCTTGGTGCAAACAAACATCATATGACAAAATGATTCATAAAAAATGTACCTAAAACAAACGATTGCTTACAGTCGAACATATCTACATTTGTTTTTGAACTAAGTCATCATTGAACATCATTGATCATCGTTAGTTACAAGCATGCGTGTACGTATTACACGTACGCCTTATTGTGTAAAAAGAGTGCTGATTTCTATCAACCAAATCGCTAAAACACGGTCATTAATAAATGGCTTCACTAATCTCCGCGCAGAGGTGTCGTTCCTTGGTCTCACATACAATTTTATCAAGCTATGCTGGTTCCAGTCAAATCTCTGCACGGAGTTTGTTGTTTCACCTCTTGTTGGTGACGCTTTAAAACAGGAAGTCAAACAAACTAAACTGGGGAAATGGTGAAGAGGGTGAGTTGGTTATTTTTACAAATATTTGAACACATTTTTAAACATTTTTCGCCTTCGTTTCGAAATTGGCAAAATGGTGACAGTGTTGTAACCTCGTTTTTTTCACACATACTCGGTGCATGGATTTAAAACGTCATCTCCGTGAACTTAGCAGTGACATTTTGTTTGTTGTTGAAGGCCTCACAGTTCACGTCCTGTCATAGACGTGACAATAAATCACGTATTTCGTAAACATCCTCGGCATTGAACGAG